>NC_086229.1:68030933-68278433 GCF_036321145.2 Pelmatolapia mariae
TATTTGCATAGTATTTTTACTGAGATATGGTGCACATATGTTTTGGGCAAAACATTTTTGAATATTAAAATAGAAACATTTTTACCATACAATTGGCAAATTAGCCAATGTCAATGCAAAACTTTTTCTGCCTATTAAAAAAAGAAGATAATCTTCTCACAAACTGGTGTTTGATTTTGAAACAGGAAAAAAGTGGGGAAACAAATGAAAAGACTAACATTTGAATAAAACCTGAAAGCAAGTAAATACTTTCTATTATGTTATGGTAAACTTTGGTAATATTGATGTATAAAGAACAACAATGGCTGATGATGAAATACAGTCAGCTGGCATGGGGACACTGCCAGTATTAACATGCAGGGCTGGACTGGGACAAAAGATCGTGCATTTTGACTAGAGACCGGCCCATGGGTATTAAAGCCATAAACCCTTTGAATGAAAACAAACGCTGTTGTGACAGTGATGTGTACTGTCTTTTTGGTATATGTATGATTTCTATACATTTTACATCAGATAAAAACTTTGTTCGAAAGATTCAGATAATTATTTAATAAAAGCTAGATATTTTAAATGACAATAACAAAGAAAACTATTTCTTTGCGCCCCCCTTTCCCTGTTAATGCCCTACCTGGCCCCCCTGGCAAAACTTTGCCGGAGGCTCCTGTAGCGCCTCCCAGAGGGCAGGAGGGTGAAGAGTGCATGTGATGGGTGACTGGGGTCTTTGATGATTCTCCCAGCCCTTTTCAGACACCGCTTCCTGTAGATATCCTTTATGGCAGGAAGTGGTGCTCCGGCGATGCGCTGGGCAGTTTTCACGACCCTCTGCAACGCCTTCCGGTCCGAGGCAGAGCAGTTCCTGTACCAGACTGTTATACAGTTGGTCAGGCTCTCGATTGTGCAGCGATAGAAGTTCATGATAGAAGTGGGCGATAAACAAACAAGAGAGAAAAGCCAATCAGCTGATTATTGATCAGTTTCATGATTGAAGTAGCAACAGGAGAGGGAGGGGGAGAGAATGAGAGAAGAAGCAGCTGTGCAGCAAAGACAGAATTAATCCAGCTTTGTGTATTTGTTTCATTCTAGCTGAAGTATGGGACAAACTGCGTCTGACTGTAAAACTCAGCACAACGAAAATAAACTCCACCTAAACTTGGTTTATATCTGACCCAGATAGACTGCAGGTCATAACTTCTTACCTGAAGTTCAGTTCACCTGACACTCGAACCGGCGGCCGCCTCGGGTCTCTCCTCCTCCTTCCTCCCCTTTCCCTCATCCACCTCCTGGCCTCTGTGGAAGCTCCGCCAGCATCTGGCCAATCCACCACCTTTCATTGTTCATGCCGTTACAAAAAAAAAAAAAAAAAAGTCACCAGCCCACCGAGCAAATGCCCGGTATGCTCGATGGCCAGTCCAGCTATGTTAACCTGCAACCAAATCTGCAGCTCCATATGGCAATGTTACGACTTGGATTATATCTTATAACTCATAACTCTTATGCTAGCTCCCCCCAGTAGCCTACTGTCTGAAATATTTGACAGTTGCAATAATTCTATATGTGTTATTTTTGCCTTGGTATTACGATTTCACCAAAGTTTACTAAACTCAACAAACTTAATATTACTTAATGGGACATTTATTCTCTCCTCATTTTCTTTCACCGAAAAATTGTTTTCTGTGGTGCCGTCTTTCGTGCTTGGCTCTCCTACCATTGCTAACGTGATGCTCATAGTGCAGAAGCCAATGTTGCATTCACTTACACTCGGATATCTGAGCTTCACTGCGAAAACATATTCGTACATTTGATATTTGATTGAATTTTATTGTTTCACTTTGGGGTGGCACCTGGGGTGGCCAGTTTTGGGGGGGGGGGGGGGCACCCCTCTGGACACCCCACTGAATTTGTGTGGCATCAGATTTGATGCAGAACAGCTGATTGTTCTGTAAATAGTTTGAAATGTTTATTTTTTAAAAAACACATTGGCTGCATTTTAAAAAATGGCTGCAAAAAACTTTGTTATTTGCCAAACTAGTTACTTTTTTGAAGAAGTAACTATATAATTAATTGCCCAACATTGGTCATTATATTTTGTATATTTTGACAGAGAGTTACAGGACTCTCTCCCAGACCACAGACTCATACCCATAATACAAGTCAGAGCTTTAGTTTTTATTTTTTTTTAAAAAAAGGAAAAGAAGAAAGTTGTTTTCAAAATTTGAGTTCAAGTTATTTTTTACTTCCAATAGTGTTAACATACTACACAGGTCAATGACTACATTTTTGTTTTACATTTTCATTGTAAATGGGCTAAAGCAGTTAATTAAAAGTAGTCTAACATAAATGTAAATGCTGTAATTTGATTAGCTTAATAAACCATGTAACTTGGATGGATTCAATGCTGGCGTGACCACAGTGCACACGTCTGATGTCGCTCACAGTGGTCCAAGGTATGGCTCAGGGAGTTTGTGTGTTCGCTCAGACACATGAAAAATTAGAGGGAACATTGATTGCAATGTGATACTATCTCCAGAAGGTGGTGGTAACACACCTACAATGTGTTTGTTGACATATTTGATTCCACTGCTGGAGGCAGTTTCAGTTTGTTCCACGACTGCATTTCACTCACTGCCTCTGTTTGTATCTCTGTCACTGCAGGACCAACATGGAGGGAGAAGTCAGCGCTCTCAGGAGGCCGACAAACCTCGCAGAAGAAAGGGAAAGAAAACCTACAGCTGTGATGAGTGTGGGAAGGATTTTTCCCGGACGGACAGCCTAAAAACACACCAACTCATCCACAGTGGAGTTAAACCTTACAGCTGTGAATTGTGTGGAAAGTCTTTTTACCTGGCTCGAATCTTAAAAAAACACCAAATCATCCACAGTGAAGTTAAACCTTACAGCTGTGACTTGTGTGGAAAGTCTTTTACTGAGGCTGGAAGCTTAAAAATACACCAAATCATCCACAGTGGAGTTAAACCTTACAGCTGTGACTTGTGTGGGAAGGATTTTGCCCGGGCTCAAGGCTTAAAAATACACCAACTCACCCACAGTGGAGTTAAAGCATACAGCTGTGACTTGTGTGGAAAGTCTTTTACCCGGGCTGAAAGCTTAAAATCACACAAACGCATCCACAGTGGAGTTAAACCTTACAGCTGTGACTTCTGTGGAAAGTCTTTTACCCACTCTCAAACCTTTAAAACACACCAAAGCGTCCACAGTGAAGTTAAACCTTACAGCTGTGACTTGTGTGGAAAGTCTTTTTCCCTGGCTGGAAACTTAAAAACACACCAACTCATCCACAGTGGAGTTAAAGCACACAGCTGTGAGTTGTGTGGTAAAGCTTTTACTCAAAATTGCGACTTACAGAAGCATCTAGTTACCCACTCTGGAATTAAGGCGTACAGCTGCGACTTTTGTGGAAAAAGTTTCAGCGACAAACACTACCGAAATAGTCACCGTCGGATTCACACTGGAAATGATCTTTACTGCTGTGATCAGTGTGGGAAACTATTTATAAAAGCTGCACAGTTAAAACTACACATGTTTAGCCACACTGAGGAGCGACCTTATAAATGTGACCTGTGTGAGAAGACTTTTAAATCTCCACATCACCTGAAAAACCACCGAAAGTATCACACCAGAAAATAACTCTACAAGTGCAGTTACTGTGAGGATGTATTCAATTTTTATCTTGTAATTGTAACCTGAGTGTTTGGAACAATTCTGATCAATAAACTTATGGAATTATATTGAATTATATTGAAACTGTTTGGAAAAATGAAGACTCATTTTCGCTCAGTAACCTGAGTGTTGTAAACAGTAAAATGTAATTGGACGTTGGCAGAGATCACTTACGCTGTCATTGTTTAGAAGCAGAGCGACACACTGTTTCACTGTTACCAATGTGCAAAAACATTCACTTCATTATCTGCTCTGTGCAAACATCAGCCTGATCATGCAGGACTGAAATCACTGGATCACAATGAATCTGAAGAGAGACAAAGATCCTCTTCTGGTTTCAGGGTCAGACTTAAAAACCTTGAGATCAGGCTCCACAGAGTTCAGATGGAATCTCCTGTAAAGAGTGTCAGCTGATGTCACACTTGGATCTGATGAGGTAGCTCTGATTTCTGGAGCTGCAGTGAATAATCCTGAATGTTGCATTTAGGAAGCTGCATGTATAGATATGCATATCAAGTTTATGTTTTTTTCCTTTGAGGGATTTTAATTCTCTAAAGTGTTATCCCTGTTACATTTTATTTTTTGTTCCCTTAGGACACAGTAGTGTTTAGTAGTTGTACTTGTTACTGTAGTATTAAAGTTATAGGAATGACTTTTTTTACCAAACTGATATGGTATCAAAATTGCAGATATTATTTTATATATCAATTTCTTTCATTTAAATTTTCTTAGTGTTTCCAAAATTAACTTCTTTTTTTTTATGTATTCATTTAATGTGTTACCTCAGTTAAATTTCAATTCTTCATTCATATTTAATCTTTTGCTGTGGTAAAATCTTCTCTTAAGTCCTTTTCTCCCCAAACTGCAAATATTTTCACAGCAGTTGCTCTTAAAACCTCCAAAATGAACTAAATCTGTCCACCAGCTTTGAAACAACACCTGCTGTGACTTTATGTCCACAAAAAAGAAACTCAAGCTAAACTGGTTTTGGGCTGTACTTCCATGTAATACCAGTTTGTACCAGATGATGGAGCAGTGAGGCTGTGTAACCTTTATTCAATTAGGCAAAGACCACAATCTTATTCACAGTGGCAGCAAAGAACTGTTAAAAGTTCAAAAATTCAAATTCTATTAAACCTCTATTTTTGGCTCCTCCTTTCACTTTAGTGTGTTTACTGTGTTCTTGAAGTCCACATGTTTTTTTAATGAATTCATTTTGATCCACATGTTCTGCAACTGTTTTCTTGTTGATTTGAAGTTTGTATTATGAAATCGTTATTTGATTTGATCCTATATTTGATTAACTCTGTGTAAAGTTTTTTTTATTAAACAGTTTGGTGTGAAAAATAAAGAAATGGTCTCACAACAAGTAGTTTGAGCCCTGATTTCAGATTCAAATGAATTTAACTGTTCTCAGTGGTACATGTGGAGGTTTATCAGAGGAGGAGACTTGGCTGTTCTCCACTCACGGAACAGAGTTCCTGCAGCTCATTAAAAACTCTGAAATGATCTTCAAGGACAAAGATGTTTGATTTTTCTTAAAAACAACACGTGGGCATAAAGTTTTCAGACAGTGTGTTTAAGATTCGTTGTAATAAACATCTCACACAAGGCAGATGTTCCTGCATTGCAACAGCGGTTTGCAGATGTGTTCTACCCTTGACTGTCATGGAGCACCACCTTGAAACGCAGCCTGGCGTGAAAGTCTGTTCATGACCTAACATGTTGCCTGAGCACAAGAGACAAATTGTGCAAAAGGAATTGGCTGAAATGGTGAAAATGCTGTTATCGTAGAATGAAATGAGGATTTGTTCCTCAGTGTTTGGTCTCCTGTGCTTATGTAGCCGGATGGGCTACTCGCCTTTCTTTTCTCTCGCTCGCTCGCTCGCTCGCTCTACTGCTCTCGCTCTCTCTGCACAACTAGGTTAATTGGGAACCCACCTGCATATTGATTGCAGGCTGGCATCAGGTATAAAGCTAAGCCGGTGCTTCTCTGGACTATTCCTCCCATGCATTCAGCGCAAAGCAGCAGTAAATGCTGGCACTCTGCGACGGACTGATCGGCAAGAGTAGATCATATGACAGCCACAGATATGCTCATGCTTAACCTCAGATTCTCTTCCAGTATTGGAATGTATAGTAATAGTTTTTGCGGCCTGTTGTAGCGCGGCAGGTTGTTTTATTCCGCCGTTGCGGAGAGAGGTGCTTGTGTGATCCCCACCAGTGAGAGTATAGCGTCTCCGGTCCTGGGGTAAGCCGTTAAAACTATTTTTATTAGCATTCACAGCTACCAGAGGCTAAGGTTACATTTATCTGTTTTAGGGCTTGATCGCTGCCTTCACCTCCGTAGCAACTCGCACAGCCTTAATTGAAGAATCAAGACGCCTGCCTAGCTGTTGTTGTGAGGGCTCCTCCTCGGTGGAGCCTGCTGTCTTGTCTGGTCTTGTTTTGTATATTTTGTTTTATCCTGTTTGATCCTTTCGTGAGACGGGTTTCTACCATTTCCTGGTTCGCCTGGTTTTATTTTATTTTATCTCTGGACTGTTGCGTGTGCCCACACTTCTGTGATCGGGCTGAAGCAATCCTTTGCCCGAGTGTCGTGCCGGGAATTTTAAATTGCCTCAGTTGCTGGTCTTAGCCTGTGGGGAGCCAGACCAGCTTGTGATTGAGTCTGGGACAATTACTACCAGTACGAGCGGACCCATGGGGCATAAGCCAGTGTGGTGTGTGTGCGGTTTCTTTTATTAAAGTGTGTTTTAGTTTTTTTTTGTTTTTTTTTTTTATGATCTGTAGCGAGCCAGACGCTCAGTGTCCCTTTTATTCTTTTAACATATTTCTGTGTTTTATTTCAGTGAACGGAGGACGTGCCAGTGGCCCTGGGACCTCAGGCGGTGGGTCGTTTTCACTTTCTTTTGTACAGCACCGGGTGGGCTGCAGTGATTTTCGTTTTGTGTGATTTTTCTTTTGGGTCCACGGCTGCTGGTAAGCCAAGCTCCATGATTGTTTTATTTTCACTTTAGGACACTGTCAACAATGACGTATATCTTGGTTTCTAAATATTTTATTTTTACTATAAATAAAACTGTTTTAATATTGGAGCCAACCTGCCTCAGTGTGCATCCTTGAATCTGTGCGGCCTCTTTTATTCCTTTTATCTATTTCTTAAATATATAATTACTGGGGGTGAAATTCCCCTAGGTGGCGTTGTCATTTTATTATTTCTTTTATAACCCCGCCGACCACTTGGTCACACTTGCCTTTTCTCCAGATGATTTGTCCCAGCTGTTGAGAGGGGCCGGTTGTCTTTAAGGTGCTTCCAGGTAATTAAGAAGTGAGTGCAGTTTTATACGGTTCTGTGATGATTATCACAAAGTGAACAAGGTCTCATGGTTTGATGCTTATCCCATGCCCCAGGTTGACCTGGACTGGTTAAGCACTGCTTAGCTTTTATCATGCTGGATTTAACCAACGCCTACTGGCAGGTTCCCTTGTCTGCACAATCCAAAGACAAACTACCTTCTCCACTCTGTATGGTTCGTACTATTCATCACTCTTCTGCTTGGCTTGTTTGAAGCCGCGGCCATTTTTTCAGCATGTACTGGAGCGATAGCTGCGTCCTCACACTGCATATCCTAATTTCTACCTGGATGATGTTGTCATTCATAGTGATACCTCGGTGGATCATGTGCAGTAGTTGGTCCCGGAGTCCGTGAGGCAGGCAGGGCTGATGGCAAACCCAAAGAAGTGTATGGTTGGATGGAGGGAGGTACAGTATGATAAAATTGGCACAGAGCTTCCTCCATGCATTACCAAAGATTCAAATCAAACTTATCCCATTCTTGGTTGCTTTAATGAACATTTTTTTGTTGTCACAGTTTGATGCTGATGATTTCTTGTGAACACTCCTTTATTCTTAACCCAGTGACAGAATGAAGTTATGTTTATTTTCATGTCAGTGTTTTCATTTCCAGACGTAGAGTATCTCCACGTGATGTTTCTCTTTCACATTTTCTGCCGCCAAAATAACTTCCAATTCAGGATCTGCATCCTTCAAGACCCAATTTGAAGGCTGATTACGTCACGGCAACATGATGAAGCTTGTCCCAATTCCAAATGCAGCCGAAAATGCTGCCTTCATTTCCCCGTATTTGAAGAATGGGTCGAGTGTATCATTTGTGGCCCAACATATCCCAGAATTCATAGCACAGTGGCTGTGGCCAATTTTTTTTTTCCAATAAAAACGGTGGATGGCAGAAGTGTGGTGAAGAAACTTTTTCAAAAAAAGTATTAAATATTATGTCACTTATGTGCAAATGTTAAATATGGAAGAACATTACAAGATTACTGTTGGCCAGTGATGGCCAAATAAAGCTTCCTTTCTGGCGGACAAAAATATGAAGCGCAGCTTGAATTTTCAAATGACAGTGTACTGCTTCATTATGACTGCCCACTCTACAGAGTGAAGTTCACAATTTTGTTTGACATTGGCCCACTGTTGTGTTGCTTTGAACAGCTTTGAACACTGTTATGTTTATTTTTTTTAATTTTTATCAATGTTTTCCTTGTTTAAACATTTACCGTAGTGTGGTCTTTCTTTGCTTGTGACTTCTTGATGTTGGTAAATGCAATAGATGAAAAATACATTTAATATACATATAATAATGTACAACACACTATGACGTGCTGTGGGGTCTGGAGAGGTGTGTTTAATAATATTATATTTGGTCAATTTTCTTGCATATAATTTTGACCTGGGGGTAGAATTGATTGTAAACTGAAAATGGAGAATGCTTATGAACTTGTAAAGTAAAAGCATGATGTATTTAAGGTAATCCCTTTTTAAATCCATTTTTATTTAAGAAGAGAATTTGTTCCACTCTGTTTCTTTTCTTGGAGATAATTTCTTCTGCCTCAGAAAATCATCTCACATGGAACAGAAGAGGCTGGAGTGCACAGAAACTGCAAAGTAAGTTGGTACAGACTCTTCCATGGTCCCACAGACTATCAGCTCAAAAAAATAAATTAAATTGCTGCAAATTGTGTAGAATAACATTTTAAGATAATTTTAAAAATACATATGTTTTGATTACATTAAATTCAAAGAGTCAAAGTCTTTCTAAAGTTAATTAATTTTATTCATATGAATATTATGATTTGTTTTGTTCAGACATTTTAAGTTTTTTAAGTTTCTTAAGCAAACAACAACAGAAAGCTGTCAAACCCGCCCGATTTACCAAAATCAAAATACTCCCTCACAACAAAACCACCTCTCTTCCTTGCTGGCTCCATATCTCTTTATAGAGTAATCAGTGGTTTGCTGTCTCTCACCATCAAAACATTCCATAAATCCCACGATTGACTTCCTTATAAATCACTGAATCAGTTACTTTCTAAATGAAGCTTCGGACATCACTGATCATGTGACTCTGGCCAAACAAATCAAGCCTCGACACAGTGCTTCTGAAACAGTGTGTTGTTTTTTTCTGACACACACACCGGAGCCTCAGGTTCAAGTGGGCCATCACTACTGTCGGCCACATGTCGGCAAAGTTATGTGACATTAATGATGTTTGTACTTTCAGCTTTTACTTTGTTTTAAAGCCTCTACATCTATATATATATATATATACATATATATATATATGTATATATATATATGTATACATATACACACACACACAGCTGAAAGTCAGTGATGCTGCTCGGTTTGCAGTCCTGAATATCACGGCACAAGCAGGATTCACGGCACTGTTAATGTTAGCTATGTTATATTGCTGCCTCTGTTCGGTGGTGTTGAGGGATTGCTGTCCTTACAGACAATATTGATTTGTAAATGAGCAACTATTGATTTTGTCAGTACAAAGTTCTTTATTAGGAGCACAATTCTACAAGAAAGAAGTTAGTTAAAGTGCTTTGGCACTCTTTGGCAATATTGCTGTTAAACTTAGTCATCATTTCGGCCTCTTCTCATGATCTGTTTCCTGCTGCCTGTCATTAATAACACCATTGTAACACCGTTATTCCCATCACTGACAGTAAATGTCTGCTGTGTCTTTCTGAGATGTATTGATAGAAACCTTTTGCAGAGAGAACACAGTATAAACAGCGTTATCACGGGTACTGATAAAAACAAAAACAAATATATACTTTTAGTTCTTAATTCTCCTTCAGTTTGTTTTCTGTAACCTTGAACTTCACAAGTTTGTAGACGGTGAGCTTAAGTTGCCAGAATGTAAGTTTACTACAAAAAATACAAGTGTTTACCTGTGGGAGTGTTTTTACTGAGGAAGCTCAAAGCCAGTCCTTTGTATTACTTGACCTGACAGAACCAACAAACCCAGGTGAGAGATAAAGGGCATCACAACAGCGGTTATCTGTTTTCTCTTATTTTGTTCTAAAACAGGAGACATTAAAGTCACTTTAGCAAAATGTATTTAAATAGTTAAAGGTCATTGGCAATAACCTACAAATACGACTGACCTCTGTTCTAACAACAACAACAACAAAAAAAAACACCATATTTCCATCAATCAACAAAATACAGTGAATGAACAAAAGATGCATATAAATCAAATCAATACTTGGTTTGAACAACAAGGGAGGTGTCATGGGTGTGGCTGTGTGGCAAGCAGGAATAAGGACCCAAACACAAACTCACGGGAAAACAGGACTGAACTCAAAATACAGCTTTATTGCTGACAAAAGATAACAGCAATACAAAATAACATGAAACTAAACTGGGAAGTACTAAGGAACTGACTTACGAGGAAACACATGGAGGGGCACACAGTCATGAGGGAGAACGCGACCCAGAACTGAGGGAGACGCAGACATAAATACACAGAGGGTTAACGAGGGAAGTGGGAGCACACGGGGAACACAGGTGACACTGATCATCATAACAAGACACAGCAGGAGTAAACGCAACACTGACTGGAGACTGTCAAAGTAAAACAGGAAGTACACAGAGGTTCAGACAGGAGGAGAGAGAGCACGGGGAGAGCACAGACATAACGGGCTGGGGAAAATATGGAATAAAACACAAGGAGAGACGAGGGCTCACAGATACACAGAGGGGCACACAGGGGGTAAGAGTCACCAGGGGAAAACACAAAAGGAACAACGTAGCAGAGCAACCCAGGAAGCATGGCCTAAATAAGGAACAAAATACAAAAATACATGAAAACTAAGAATACTGGGCCAACATGGCCCAGGACCATGACAGGAGGAGGAAAGGAGTTCCACTGGATCAAAACAGTGAATTCTAAGAAAACAAGATTTATTTAATTTCATCGAATCCAAACCATCTTTATTTATAAAGGACTTTAACAAAAGATGCATCTAAATCAAATCAATACTTGGTTTGAACAACAAGGGAGGAGCAAAATAGTTCCACTGGATCACAACAGTGAATTCTCAGAAAACAAGATGTATTTAATTTCATCGAATCCAAACCATCTTTATGTATAAAGGACTTTAAAATACCCAGCACAGGACCAAAGTGCTGTACAAGAAATAAGTTAAGAACAACAGAATAAAAGAAAACCGTGAAAAAAAGCACATAATACATAAAAATGAAAACAGCCTTATATTTAAAACATGATAAAACAGTACGAAATAATTAAATAAAAAAAAAAGAAACAGAAGTGGCCTGTCTTATCTCTAAATTCAGATTGTTCCACAGTTTTGGAGCTGCTACAGCAAAAGCACTATCTCCTCTACTTTTACACTCAGTCCTGGGTAGACTCCCGAACAGCTGATCACCGCGTATCTAAATACACATTTTGGGGTAACAACAAGATTGTTGGCAGGGGGAGAGTGTTGGAATGTGGCAGCAAGCTGGAGGGGGTTGGGAGACAGACATGCAGCACAGCATGGGATGGGTGGCACATACTACACCACAAACACACTAAGAGGGGGTGAGAATGACACAGCAGAATGATATGTTGTAGATGTCAGAGATCACCTGGAGCTTAAACAGGTCCCAGAGAAGCTCTGGTCTACTGGGAAGACTGATGTGGGGTTAATGACCACAGCGAAGCCAGTAGTAATAAAGCCCAAAACGTCTTTTAGGCACAGAGTGAAACAATATCCCTTGAAGCCTGATGCAGTGGAAGGCATTAAACCAGTAATAGAGGATATGATTAAAGCAGGGATACTAGTTGAAGCTCCACAAGCAGTATGTAACACACTTATCTTCCCAGTTAGAAAGGCTGATTCACAGTCATGGCGCATGATTCAAGATTTAAGAGCTGTAAATCAGGCAGTGGAGAGTATAGCTCCATGCGTCCCCGTCCCCCCACATTGTTAAATCAGCTTAAGCCAGACAAGACACACTTCACTGTGGTAGATTTGAGTAATGCTTTCTTTTCAATACCAGTGCATGAGAATTCACAAGGCTGGTTTCACGTATCAAGGCAAAAAATACACATACACCAGATTGCCGCAAGGTTTTTGTGATAGTCCTACAATTTTAACACAGAATATTACAAATTGTCTGTCTGATTTTGTAATTCCATCACATTCGCAGATGTTGGTAAATGTTGATGACATTTTAATTGCATCCAATTCAGAGCAGAACTGTAGAGACGTATCATTGGCATTGCTGACTCACTTAGCTGAAACAGGTAACAAGGCCTCACTTTCAAAGCTACAGTGGGTAAAGACAGAAGTGAAATTTTTAGGACATCTGCTTAGTGCTGCAGAGAAGAGCATACATCCAGAGAGGAAAACAGCTATTTTGGCAGCACCTAGGCCAGAGACAAAGAAACACATGATGCAATTTCTAGGGTTGCTAAATTTCTGTCGATCGTGGATGCCCCATTACGCTGAAATTGCGCAGCCATTATTAGATATGATGTACAGTGAACCTTTAGCTATGTCAGAAAGTTTGAGTTGGACCCCTGAGGGGGAGCAAGCTCTGTGCATGCTGAAACAGATGCTGACAGGAGCATCAGTTCTAGGGCTTCCAGATTATAACAATCCTTTTGTTCAAGCTGTTGACTGTAAAGGGCATTTTATGACATCCATGTTAGCGCAAAAATGTGGAGGTAGAATGAAGCCAGTGGCTTATTATTCTAAGAGGCTGGATTCAGTGGCTTGTGCCTTACCTCACTGTGTGCGATCTGTGTGTGCAGCTGCTGAAGCCGTAAAGTGTTCTGGTGAAATTGTGTTGTTTCACCCTTTGACCCTGCTAGTTCCACATGAGGTGGCTGTTTTATTGCTGCAGACTAAAATGACATTCTTGTCACCTGCAAGACACTTATCTCTAATGTCATTGTTGCTCTCCCAGCCACACATAACTATTAAGCGGTGTACAACTTTGAATCCCTCTACACTGTTACCCACAGAGGAAGAGGGTACAAGTTTGGTTTGTTGATGGTTCCAGTTTTAAAACATCAAAGGGAAAGACTAAAACGGGCTTTGCTGTTGTGGATGATGTACAGGTCATCTGTGCTGGGCAGTTATAACATTCCATGTCTGCCCAAGCAGATAGTGGCTCTGACAGAAGCCTGTCAAGTAGCTGGGGACAGGTAGTGACTATATATACAGACAGTCAATATGCCTATGCCACACTTCATTTCATTGCCGCTCAATGGTCAAGACGAGGCATGACAACATCAACAGGGAAACCTGTGGAGCATGCAAAACTTTTACAGAGCCTGTTGAAAGCAGTCTTACTGCCCAGTAAAGTTGCGGTTTGTAAATGTGCAGCACACACACGTGGCACTGACCCTTTTGTGTTAGGTAATGCCTTTGCAGATAAAATTGCAAAGGAAGCAGCCCTTGAAACACATGGGGTTCATATTCTGGCGTCTCAGGAGCAAACTATGCCCATTACATATGATGTGTTAGCAGACATGCAGTCACACTCACCTGCAGCTGAGAAGCAGCTGTGGCTCACTAAAGGAGCAAGCCTGAGAGGTGATGTCTACTATCTTTGTGATAAACTTATATTGCCTAAAGATTTTATAGGACTGCTGCAATTTTGAGCCATGGGCTCTGCCATGTCTCCACAGCTGGGATGGTGGCAGCAGTGGAACAGCAGTTTTTCACACTGGGATTTGTTACGAGTTCAAAAGTACTGGAGATGGATACAAGAGGAAAACCAAAATAACAACACTGGTCCAGCCGGGTTGAGTCAAACGATGATTTTAATGAACACACGTGTGGGAGATGAATACTGTACGCAGACAGCACAAGATCTCAAAATGGTGGAGCACTGCTCAAACTCTTATAACCTCTAGTGGACCCCACCTAGTCATAAAAGCCTAAACATTCACATTCTTTCTCTCACACGGCGCCTAAGCTATGACCTTGGCTCCCTGTTTATCTGCTCCTGCTGAGATGGGGCAGAAAACCTCTCCGGTATGTTCTGTTCTCTTCTAATCAGACAAATAAGATCATGACTCTCTGAAAACAGTATTTCTTATAACTCAGCCGTATAATGCATCATAAAACAATATCATTCATTCACAATAAGTCAGTCTAATGTAATGCAAATCAGTTTAACAGATGTAATAGTTATCACCTTCTTCTAATTCAGGAGAATAATGCAAACTAAAACTACATAATCTTACATCTTTAATTAGGGGTATAACATGGCATAAGGTAATATTATAATCCCACAGATTCAATGCTTATTCAAAGATTTTTGTAAAGCATGTTTAATATGTTGTAAACATAATGCTCAGGGGAACCTCAGACCTAGAAGAGGAAGGTTTCCCAGAGCCAGCTACCCATTTGAAGTAATCCATATGGATTTCATTGAGTTGTCTAACTGTAACACCTACAGGTACTGCCTGGTAATTGTGTGCCCATTCTCAAAGTGGGTTGAAATTGTCCCCATTAAAAATCAGATGCTATTTCAGTGGCTAAGGCAATATGCAAAAATGTGATCCCAGAGCATGGGATCCCCCAGACTATTTACAGTGACAATGGTCCTCATTTTGTGAAGGAAGTAATTGAGAAAATGTCAAAACATCTGGGGATAACACTGAAAAACCACTGCTCATACCACCCACAAAGTGCAGGGCTGGTTGAAAGGACCAATGGCACAGTAAAGCTGAGACTTAGGAAAACAATGGAGGAAACAGGCAGAACATGGGTAGACTGCATTGAGCTAGTGAAAATGTATATGAGAATCACGCCAACTGATAATGGCTTAACTCCCTTTGAAATAATAAATGGCAGGCCATTTAGAGTACCAGTGTTTTGTACTGAGAATGATAAAGCAGCAGAAAAAAAAACACTAGCAGACTGGATGATTAAAATGCTGAAAAGCAAAGAAGTCATAAGTGCAAATAATCTGCCAGATGATTCTTTTTCTGTACAGGAAGAACGTCTGAAGCCAGGGGACTGGGTGCTGATAAAGGTCATAAAGAGGAAGTGCTGGTCAAAGCCACGGTGGGACAGACCGTACCACGCTCTGCCAACTGTGACAACACCAACAGCTGTGAAAATCGCAGAACAACCCACCTGGATACACCAAAGCCACTGCAAGAAGGTGACACACATCCAGGCAAGCTTGGAGTAAGTGGCAGGAAGACCGGGTACAAAGGGGAGGGAAAGCCTCCAGGGCCCCTCGTCTCAATCCGGTGAAGAAACCAACTGAGCCACAGGTACTCATCAGAATGGCTGGAAAAGTGTTGTCTACCCTGCTGGGTGTAATGGCTTTGACGTCGTCATGGTCAGCAGTGGAGACCCTGTATATCTGAGGGAACCACACCCAATACCCTCATGGCTATTCTACAAACTTTTGGTGGCAGTTTATGAATACAACTGCTCACTTGAACAATAGGACGGACTGCTATGTGTGTGCTCATATGCCGTTGATCGCGTATACATCTGGACTGTGGCTGTACAGCATACCAGAGGACAGAAGCTGGTGTCTGTTAGGCTTAGCAACTCATCCTGGCTACAGAGTCCTCTGGTCAAATGCCAACTATAGTACACCTCTGAACATCACCTGGAGTAAGTCGCCACTTCTGAACGTGAATTGTTCTGGGCAAACCGACTTATTGGCCTGGCCTCAAGTGGCAGACCCACTGCCAGACATAATATTGCTGAACAAGCTGAGCGCTTATATATATATATATATATATATATATATATATATGTATATATATATATATATATATATATATATATATATATATATATATATATATATATATACATATATATATATATATATATATATATATATATATATATATATATATATATATATATATATATATATATATACATTATAAGGCTATACATTTATAGCCTTAAAAAATGACAATACAGGGTGGAGATGATGGGTTTAGATTTTATTATTGTCATTTGTATTAAGAAATATTTAACCATATATGCTTAGAGGTGTATAATCGATTGTGTAGTGATAGGATGTGTGATCTTTAGTAGGCTGCAAAGGCTTTGTGTGCATTCCAGAGTGCTCTGGCATTCACACCCACATTCTGGGAGCATGGGAGAGGCCGTACCTTGTCTTATTGTTTTATGGCAGGATGTCAGTTTTAGTCTAAGTGCTTTTTGTTTAGATGGATTGCTAGACTCCTGGCACCAGCTTTGGGGAGTCTTCACCGGGTCACATCTTGACCCCCCCCCCCCACACACACACACACACACACACACACACACACACACACAGACAAGGTATTCTTTGTTCACATGTATTCCTATGTAAGATGTTATATGTTAATGAACCTAAGCATATTCATGTAACCACAATAAAAGGAGTCCTATCGGGAACCTGGCTGAGAGTCTGACGGAGGTCAAGTGGGTGGAACGACACTTGGCTCCAGGCAGATCTCCCTCATGCATGAGTAACACAAAGAACTTTGGCTACTTGGTGTTCAGTGCCTTTGCTGTGTAGCTAAACTGTCTCGTTCCAGCGCTGGGCCTGTGCTAGACAGACCCAACAGTGTACCTGCTTGTAGTTTGATGGAGCAATTTACATTTTTGGACATGGTTTTAATTGAATAATTTAAATAAATTTTTATAAAAATTGGAGCAATAGGTGGAGACTTTTCAGGGGACATCAGTTATAATACCGTCAATATTAAGTCTCCGAACAGAACTAAGTTTAGAACGAGATTTCTCTAATTTAAAAAGCACGATGAGTGTTGTTTACCTTCTTCGAACCATCTTCTCACAAAGATCTCACAAAGGCTCCCTCTACTTTCAGTTCATAGATATCATTTAACTTACTCTGTTGCAAAGCTAAGTCAGTTTTATCTTCTTCAGATATGTTCTCTGGTGGGATCTGAGTAAGAGCAGATATCCTAGTAATTACATTAATTTCTTGATTTGTTCTTTGTTTTGCTGCAGATGAGCCATACTCTCTTAAATATTTACCGGCTTCAAATTTAAAGAGTTCCCAATTTTGACAGTAGAGATGACTAGTTAGGGCTGTATCCCAGAAACGTTTATTTAATGACAAAATATCTTCAATCACTTTCTCATGTTTTAGAAGGGAATTATTAAGTTTCCAGTAGCAGCTCCTGCAAATTTGGGCAGCATTAGTATTGAAAAAGACCTGCAGTGATACCGATTTGTGGTCCGTGAGTGGAGTTGGCATTATATTGGCTATAACATTATTCCTATTTAAGCAATCAGATATTAACCAGAAGTCAATACGGGATTTAGAAGAGTTGGATTTGTTACTCCTTGTAAATAGTCTGGCTTTAGGGTTTTTAATTCTCCAAATGTCTATTAAATAAAAAATTTACATAAATGTATTTAAACAACAGGACAGAGAGTTATTTGAACTAGGTGGCCATCTGTCTAGTGAAGGATCTAGAGCAATGTTAAAATTGCCTCCAACTAATAACAGAAGATTAGGGTATTTGGATAACCAGAACAAAAAGGGTGTTTCAAGGCATCCAATAAGAAGTCTTTCTGAGACTTAGAAATTAAAACCATACACATTGGCAAGAAGAAGAAGTGTACCATCAATGTTGACAATCATTAACACATAGTGTCCTTCTGAGTCCATTTCAGAGTACATAACGTTCCCATTAAATTTGTTCTTCAGAGTAATAACTTCTGCCGATCTTTCTGATCCATTTGAGAACCATAGGTCCTTGCCCCACTGTGTTTTCCAAAAAGCAGTATCCTTAATAACAGAGTGTGATTCTAGAAAATAACAAACAAAGTCAGTATTCTGTTGATTTGCAAACAAAAACAAAGCTTTTCTCTTAACAGTGTCTCTTAAACCCCTGACATTGAGAAAACAAAGTGATATAGACAGTGTGGCTTTAACACAAAATGTAATCTTCTTTCAGAAAGGAGCAGTTTTTAGCTTTCCTCCAGATCAGGTCGCGAGCTGATCTTGTCACAAATTGAATAATAACCAGCCTTGGTTTCTTCTGAGTTTTGCTGTAGCGGCCCAGGGGATGAACTACATCAATGCTGTTTTTGAATCCTGCACTTGTTTCCCCGGCAACAGTGCAGCAGATGTCAAGTACTTTTGTGGTGATGTCTTCTTGCTTTTGCTCAGGGACACCTGAGAGCCTGAGATTCCATCTCCGATGGTATCGTTCAGCTTCGTTGACCTTCAGTTCTACTTGAGACAATCTGCTGCTGTTTTTTTCACAAGTAGATTTAACTGTTTGGGTGACATTCTTCAAAGATTCTACTTCCAAGAACATGGTCTTGATGTTAACAGTATTCTTGCTGTTCATAGCCTCCAGCCTCCAAACAGTTCGTGATACACCGTCATATTTACATTATTTGTACAGTACGAATGATTTGCTTTGGTACCTGGTCAAACTTCAGTTCTCTGTCTGCCTGGCTCCGTTTCTCCAACAGCGCACTCGCAGGCACCAGCTCCCCCCCTCGCTCAGTCGCTTAGTGTCTGTGCTCGGATCATACCAATATTTTTTGTTTTATACAGTTGTCAGTCAGGCATCTAACTATGAAAAAATTACACTCCAAAAGACCCCGGGCTTCTGAAAAAACAATCCTGGCTTAAGCCCAGTAAGCCACCCCCCCCCCACCCCGCCACTGTGCTGCAGATGTTAGTAAATCTGACCCTAAATGTTCCTTCTTCTTTAACATTCAAACGTTGTAATGAAGGGATATTTTTAATAAGCTGTTCTCGTTTATATGACCTCCATAAAACAACAGGGTTAAACACATTGTGAAGAAGTAAGATGTTTGTTTTGTAGTCCATCTTCTGCACAATGTAGTTTCAACAGGCGGATATCCAGTGTCACCTTGTTACAGAGAGACGAGTGTAAGGCTGTTCCAATTGTCAGCACCGCTCCTCTCTTTTCCTGAGTCCTTAGCAAATCTCCTTCCCACAATGACGTTTTCCTCGAGCCACGGTAAAGAGTTTAGGAAAAGGAGACAGGCCCTAATTTTGAAATACCCCGCGTGGTTACGTTGTGCAGCTGAGTCACGTGATCGCACAGCAACAAATCACAGCAGACCCTGGTAAAGAGGGCGGAGCAAAGTGTGTGTGCAGGAGAGAGGAGTCGAGCAGAGAGAACTGCTTTAAAAATTCTATAACAGATTGGACAGCAAATACAGTGACTTTTTACAGGTGTATACAGATGGGTCAAAAGATCCTAACACTGAAGCAACTACTGTAGCAGTGGTAATTCCGGAATTAAATATCAAGATTGCGAAAAGAACATCAACTCATCTGGGTGTATATGCAGTTGAATTGTATGCCATACTGCTGGCTCTAGAATGGATGGAAGACAGCAGAGTCTCCAAAGTACTGATATGCAGTGATTCATTGTCCGCATTATTAAGTATTGAACAAGAAAACACAACTACCCAGCAGCAAATTCTGTATGACATTCTTTTTGCTCATCATAGACTGTCTGACCAAAATAAACATGTAGTAATAATGTGGACTCCGGCTCATGTGGGTATTTTGGGTAATGAAAGCGCAGATAGGTTGGCCAAAGCAGCTGTTAAAAGAGTCGACATAGATGTACAGATACGACTGTCAAAATCTGAAGGGAAAAGTATAGTTTGGGCAGAAAGTAAGAACTTCTGGCAAATGGCATGTGATAATGAAACAAAAGGGAGACATTTATATAGGGTGCAAAACACAATAGATGCTAAGAGGAGTAGCGGATTAAAGAGACAAGAGGAGGTTGTTATCAGTAGACTACGAATGGGCCACTGCTTTTTAAATGGTACTCTTTTTAGGATAGGTAAACATCCGACTGGGTTGTGTGATGGGTGCACTGATATGGAGACGGTTGAGCATGTACTCCTTGGTTGTAGGAAGTATGCAAGTCACAGGAGGGTGATGTGGGGTGAAATGAGTGGTGGAAGGGAACTTACGTTTGAACAAGTGGTTAATAAGTTAAGTCATGGTGAAGGGAAAGTGGTGGTTTTTCGTTTTTTGAGAAATACTGGTCTCATCAAGAGGATCTAAGGATTCAGGAGTGACGGATGATTAACAGCCAGGAGATGGCAGTAATGCAACAGTTTTGGATGCAAGCTGCCGTTAAACTTGACTGAAGAAGAAGAAGAGAGCTGCTTTTTCATGAAACGGGAGTAAAGTAGTAAACTTAGGAACAAATACCACTACCAACGTTTGGATCGATATCTGCATCGATCTGCACACCCTTTGTCTCCTGGATTGTAGCTGAGATCAGCGTGAACCACGTGGGTCTCTGCTCCCTGATCTGTTTCTTAAGACTTCCAGCTTCATCACGGAGTTTCTCTCGGTTTGTGGGCTCATCTAAAGGTAAGCACCGAGCTAACTTTAATGTGGGTTCAGTTTATGTTGATTTTAGCTCTGTTGAGAATAATAGATCGCTTGGTATACACTGGAGTTAGACAGACTGTAGAGTTTTTGATTGCTTGCAACATTATAATATGGCGGTTTTTAGGGGGTAAGAACAGATATAGAAAAATAGTCTTTGGATATGAACAAAAGGATGGGGTGCAGGGCAGGAGAACAACCAACCCCCAGAAAAGGACAGGAAGCCACAGGTACAAGCCTGAGGAAGGAAATCAGCCTTTAGAATTGGACTTCAGATCTCCAGATGCATTCAGGGCTGGCCATTTTGAGTAGAGACCGGTGTTTCAGCTTAACAGGCGTCGCAGATTAACTGGCTTTGGTCGAACAGATGTGTGGCAGCACAGCCCGGGGCGACATCACGGGCATCGGCAAAGAAAAAAAATGTTTGTACTCATGCTGCCCCGACATCATGCCAGCAGATTTTGGGAATGGCATAGGCACCGATCGGTTTCTACCGCCCATTTGCTGGGAGTAAGGGCACCCTCTGTTTGCGAGGTGCGCCTGCTGCTTGCAGCAACTGCGGTCAAGTGAGCCCTCACTTGCGAAGTCACAGTCAAGCTAGCCGCCCCGCCAGCCGCACCTAAAATGTGGTTGCACTATTCTTACGCATATTACGGTATGGATGCCGACTGGCTTAGAAACGCAGTCTTTTGTGTCCTGACACTATTTAACTTCACAATCCACTCCGTTTTGGTTCATCTCCACTTTTCCCCTTGTGATCCACAGTCAAGATTACTGTACGAATCAGAGAAAATTAGCATTTTCTGAGCATTTTCTGGCAGGATTTTCTATGAGTCTGTTGTGGCCAGTGCGATCCTCTGAGCCCGTTCTCACTCCCGAGGCGTAACATCCCGACGTTTTGTCACGTCCTGCGGCGTTCCTAAGGAACGCGAAAGGTGACCTTCCACGTTGTTATGGTACGCGGCGGTTTCCAGCCCTGTACTGCAGCCCTAAACTTAACCTTATCACTAAGCCTAACCATAACCTTATGCCTAACCTTAACCATAACCTTCTGCCTAACCATAACCTTATTCCTAACCTTAACCATAACCGTATCCCTACGCCTAAACCTAACCTTATCCCTAAACCTAACCATAACCGTATACCTAAGCCTAAACCTAACCTTATCGCTAAACCTAACCATAACCTTATTCCTAACCTTAACCAGCACTTTAATGAGGTGAAATAGTGTTTTCTAAAGCGATTTTAAGGGAAAAAGCGAAGATGTGTAGATTGAGTCCAAACGGTTCTCATGTGTCCGCAGTTTTCTGATGTCGTGACGTAGGAACGGCTTGGGTGCCCGAAAACGTAATATGTTGACGATTTGTCACCTAGCGTAAAATGTTACGATTTGGGAGTGAGAACGGGTTGATCCTCTATGCTGTTGCATGCTGGGGGAGCAGGCTGAGGGTCGCAGATGCCAACAGACTCGATAAACTGATCCGTAAGGCCAGTAGTGTTGTGGGGATGGAGCTGGACACCCTCAAGATGTTGTCCAAGATAAAGGCAATGTTGGATAACACCTCCCACCCACTCCATGACATGCTGGTCAGTCACAGGAGCGCGTTCAGTGAGAGACTGAGAGTACCGAAAAGCACCACTGAACGACACAGGAAATCATTCCTGCCTGTGGCCATCTCCCTCTATAACTCATCCACTTAACACACACATGTTTCTTTGTTCTTTTTCTTTCTTTTTCTTCTTTAGCTATTTATTAATAAACGACTTATGTATATATATGCCTGTATATATTGTACTATTCTTAGTTAGTGTATTGTCTGTCTTGTTAATGTCTGTTGATTATGGAGCACTGTAACAAAAATCAATATATATATATATATATATATATATATATATATATATATATATATATATATATATATATATATATATATTTTTTTTTTTTTTTTTTTTTTTTTTTTTTTTTGGAAACATTACAAAGATACAGGTAATTCTGGGTTCACCGGAATTGCAGATTAGACTGGTGGACAACTGGTGACAGCATCAGTGACAGGGATGCCAAAAGGAAGAACAAATTAATCATCAAGGCTGGAAGCAGAATTAGGAGGCGTCAGAGTCAGCGAGGGTCAGAGGTCAATGAACAAATTGCCCACCTTCATGGATAATGCATCACCCTCAAAAGGATTCAAAATCTTGGCCATGAATAACAGTTCAGGAAACTTATTTTATTGTTTCGTCTGTGAAACTGTATAAATTAAATGTAAATTATGTTAAAGGCAAACACATTTGTAAGCCATAAGAAACAAACATGCTATGCATTATGCCTTTAAACATCTGTATAGATTTGATATTTATTAACTGAATTTGCTAACATGTCTTACATAGTGAGAGTATTTCTTTTACTGATGATATTTCAATGATATGTATTTTTATGACTAAATAATGCTCTACTGAACACACGGCAATGACAGCAAATGTAGAAATTTTGTAATTTCTTGTTTAAATTTGATAATATTTTAGGCAGTATATTTTCTTAGCCTCTGTCATACTCTGTTAACACAGCAATCTCAGAAACCGTACAGTAAATTTGTCTGTGGATCACATGGTGAAGAGTGGGGGTTGCCCAGAGTCAGAATCCAGTGAGATATCTGCGGCACCTCGTACAGTTTTCCTGTAATCTGAGGTCAAAGATGGGAATAAATAGAGTACAGTAAAGTAAATTGTGCAAAGTTTAATATCAATTTTCTCAAAAAGAGTACAGTAAATTTGTCTGTGGATCACAGGGTGAAGAGTGGAGACAGCCTAGAGTCAGAATCCAGTGAGATATCTGCGGCACCTCTTACAGTTTATAATGTATTCTGAGGTCAAAGATGAAGATATTAAAAGTACAGTACTGTATATTAGGCAAATTTTATTGTTAATTTTCTCTGATTCGTACAGTAATCTTGGCTGTGGAAAAGTGGAGATGAACCAAAACGGAGTGGATTGTGAAGTTAAATAGTGTCAGGACACAAAAGACTGCGTTTCTAAGCCAGTCGGCATCCATACCGTAATATGCGTAAGAATAGTGCAACCACATTTTAGGTGCGGCTGGCGGGGCGGCTAGCTTGACTGTGACTTCGCAAGTGAGGGCTCACTTGACCGCAGTCCTGATCGCTGCCATCAAAAAGAATCAGTGAAAAACTTCAACAGCTCCTGAATGAAGTCTTCTGCTGCTCTCCTCGGTGTCTTGAGAGAAGGGTGAGAGAGTGTTTGCAGAAAAACACGAACTAATCATTAGCTCAGCATGCTGGGAGAAGCTGAGCGCTTGCTTGCTTGTTCAATTATTTCCATCTTGCTTTGTCTGCAGCTGTAACCTGACGTATTCCAGCAGGATTTGTAAAAAGGGTTTTGATAGACAAACAAAGCTGGACAGCTTTTGTTCTGAGTCTAAGAAGCTTAGAAAGAAAGTGATCGGACTTCTCGTATGGCTAGTGCAACTGATATAAGACGCGGTAAGCTGAACACAGCTTCAACCGTCTGTTTGTCGAAAAATAGTAACGGACCGCATTTTCTTGTTAGTAACTGTAACGGCGTTGTAACGATAGGAATGGTAATTAGTTAGATTACTCGTTCCTGAAAAAGTAATGCCGTTATTCCCATCACTGCAAAACAGGTGTAGCTTGAAGACATCATCAACATGTGCTATCGCGGTAAAGTGGTATAGCCAAAATCTCTACCGTTGGCCAAATTCATACAGTATACCGTTTATACCGCCCACCCCTAATTGTTTGTTTAATATTTGGGCATTGCTAAATTTGCCTCAATGCTGACATATATGTGTAAAAAGCAAATGTACGAGCTGTGATAACTGCTTCTGATAGAATGAAGAGTAGACTGATATATTAAATATTCCTTTATTGGGTGAGAAAATCAGACCATGTCATAACTGCTTTCAGTCATACAGAATAGATATCAGAGCCTTAAACAGGCTGACTTCTGCTAAATGGGTCAAACTGGGCAGAAAGTATACAAACACATAACATCCTTATAGAATATGATGTAACACTATAGATCAACTTACCTCAGAATATATAAAGCGTATAAACAATTACAGCAATATGATGCAACAAACTCAGCAGTACTACTAATCCAAAATACTCAAAGCTTCATAGAACTGAAACAAACATTTATTTTTAGCTCCATTCTGCTGCTGACACATACTTTAGGTTTCTGAATATTTGGAGTACACTTCAGATTGGGACAGCCGTTGTTGCGTCGCTGTGACTTAATAGGTCTCAAAATTCGTACTTCTCTTAATTGGGACACAGCCCCAGACATATTGAGGGATATGTTTGATTGAATCTCATTGAGAGATTTATTTGGAAAGAAAACAATTTTCACTTGCAGTCGAAAAACTAATGTGTACGCTTAACCCTGCAGTTTTATTTTGTTAAATACAAACAAAATTGTAGCAAAAGTGCTGCCACATGTCTGGCCAGAACCTGTACTATACTGTACTATACTGCTGAGTGACTGTCTTCTGCTCCTCAAATACATTTCATTTCAATGTTGACCCTGTGCTAACTTGCACATGAGAAATGAAACTGAAAGGCTTCAGATAGTTAAGAGTGAGAAAAAAAATTGCGTTCATGTTTGCAATTTTGTCTTGTTACACAATATTTGGAATTAAATAAAACAAAACACTACATTTTAGGAAATATTAGTGGGTGTTTTCATGTTTGTTTGTTTTTTTGTACTACTTGGACACTAAGGTGGCCCTCCAATGAAGCCAGAAGTGGCGTGCGGCTCATTTGAGTTTGAGACCCCTGCACTAAGTGAACCGAGCAAGATGATAAAATCAGAAAAACATGCTTAAAATCATCTGGTCTTCATGAGCTTTATTGCATGTGTGTGTATGTGTTAGTAAGATTAATACATTTTGTGCTCATGTATGTCATTTTAATTACCCCCCCCCTTTTTTTTCCCCCAAACAAAAATCTGTTTGCTACACCTTCTTGTTTCAGAATAATGTAAAAAACATCTAGCGTCTAGGATGGTAATGAGGTGCTTGGAAATGTTGTAGGTGGCTGAGTTTATACTGCTACTGTAGCAGCCCTTGGCATCAAGAACGATAGAAGAGTCTCTAACGGGTGCAGCCATTTATTTCCTCACAACACACGGCTCATTCTCTGGACATTGAGCACCGTGAAAACTATAAAATAAGAAAAGAATTGATACCCTTACAGCCCTTTTGAAGTATAACAATGAGCAATAACAACAATGAGCTTAAGTTAATTCAGGTAAGTTCAAACAAGTAATTCTGAGATATACAGTCACAGATTAAATAAAACAAAAAGTGGTTACTTCAAACAACATCAAAGGGTTACACAGTTCGGTCAAATAAAATATAACAACAGATCACCTCTCATCACATACCTCAGTCCGCTTGCCAAGGGTGCAAACTCCGGTGAACACTTAAACACTTCGGCCCGTTTCTCATGAGGTGCTGCTAGCTTGCATGACACACATGTCTAAGCTAAGAATAGCACATGGATGTAAGTAACGTAAGTACAGAACAAAAGGTTTTCAGATAGCTCACAATACAAACGCAATAACATACCTTACATTAGAAACACACTTATCATACTTATCAAAGTATTATTGTAACTTACATGGACTTTGTAAAACTTATTCCTGCCGCACGACAGACTGCTCATACACGTTACGGGGCATGCCTCTGAGCACATCTGTCCTTAGTGCGACTGCGCATCCAGTTCCGACAACTCCCGCAAGGATGACTTATGGTACAGATCAGCGGTTCATTACAGCTACCAATGAGTCTGAGCGGGAATCCTTTTTTGTGGATGAAGTCCATATATAGGGTGTAGCATCCCCTGGGTAAAGGTGGTGATATACAGGACAGTCAGTGGGTTTTTCCCTTTCAAGTTCTTGTAAGCAACTGATGACTTTCTTTTTGTAGCTGCTTCTGGGGTTTCACCTTGAAGGTTCATATGTATTGTTGTCACTGAGGAGTTTAGTCATGTTTATTTGCTCTGCTTCTTTTTGTCAGGGATAAAATACGTCTATATACTTTTTGTGTCCCAGCTGAGTAACAGCAGGAGAAGAGTCTGGTGGAGCAACAGAGGAACAATTTCAGCCATTTGGACTCAGCTCAGCCACTACAGAGGAAACAATGACTTCAACACAAAAGGTGAGAAAAATATCACTGTTACACTGTTATTGAAACTGTGTGCACAGCTGGTTGGTTTTTAAAAACATGTTAACAGCAGCTTTATCTTTTCCATCCTGGGCTCCTCCATATATACAGAATCTACATTCAAAATCAAAAACCACAGAAGTTGCAAGAAAATACAAAGATTATATATTATCTACACACATTGAAACAACAATATCATCAGTTGAACTCACAACTCTTTATGAGTAAAAGATTTTCTCCACTTATCGATATTTCTTCAATATGTAATTTTGATTACAACTCTGATTGTAGCACACTCACTGTCTCTGTTTGTATCTCTGTCACTGCAGGACCAACATGGAGCGAGAAGTCAGCGCTCTCAGGAGGCGGACAAACGTCACAGAAGAAAGGGAGAGAAAACCTACAGCTGTGATGAGTGTTGGAAGGATTTTACCCGGGCTGGAAGCCTAAAAAGACACCGACTCATCCACAGTGGAGTTAAAGCTTACAGCTGTGACTTGTGTGGAAAGTCTTTTACCCTGGCTGAAAGCTTAAAAAAGCACCAAGTCATCCACAGTGGAGAGAAAGCATACAGCTGTGATTTGTGTGGAAATTCTTTTACCCAGGTTCAAAGCTTAAAAAAACATCAAGTCATCCACAGTGGAGTGAAAGCATACAGCTGTGACTTGTGTGGAAAGTCTTTTACCCAGGCTGGAGGCTTAAAAGCACACGAACTCATCCACAGTGGAATTAAACCTTACACCTGTGAGTTGTGTGGGAAGTCTTTTACCCAGCCTGGAAGCTTAAAAACACACCAACTCATCCACAGTGGAGTTAAACCTTACAGCTGTGAGTTCTGCGGAAAGTCTTTTACGAAGGCTGGAGGGTTAAAAATACACCAAGTCACCCACAGTGGATTTAAAGCACACTACTGTGACTTGTGTGGAAAGTCTTTTACCCAGGCTGGAGGCTTAAAAGCACACCAACTCATCCACAGTGGAATTAAACCTTACAGCTGTGACTTCTGTGGAAAGTCTTTTACCCAGGCTCAAAACTTAAAAACACATCACGTCATCCACAGTGGAGTTAAACCTTACAACTGTGAGTTGTGTGGAAAGTCTTTTAACCTGTCTCAAAACTTAAAAAAACATAGACTCATCCACAGTGGAATTAAGGCGTACAGCTGCGACTTTTGTGAAAAAACTTTCAACAACAAACACTACCGAAATATTCACCTACGGATTCACACTGGAAATGATGTTTCCTGCTGTGATCAGTGTGGGAAACTGTTTGCAACAGGTGCACAATTACAGCGACACATGTTTAGCCACTCTGAGGAGAGACCTTATAAATGTGACCTGTGTGAGAAGACTTTTAAATCTCCACATCACCTGAAAATCCACCAACAGATCCACACCAGAAAGTAACTCTACAAGTGCAGTTACTGTGAGGTATGTATTTTGTTTTTTATCTTGTAATTTTAACCTGAGTGTTTGGAACAAGTCTGATCAGTAAACTTATGGAGTTATACTGAATGAACTATTTGGTAAAATGAAGAGTCATTTTCGCCCACTAAGCTAAGTGTTATAATGTAAACAGTAGAATGTAATTGGACGTTGGCAGAGATGCTCTTTATTTCAGGCGATGTTCAGGATAAAAATGTTGAAGGAATTCCATGATTTACCCTGTCTTTGTTTAGAAGTGGAGCAACGCAGATGGATCCAGTTCTCAGCCCTGTTGTCAATGTGGTGGTGGGAAAGAGTTTCTCTGTGACCTTTGTGGAAAAACTTCCAATAAATTATGGGACCTAAAATGACATCAACGTAGACACACTGAAGACAAAATGAACAAAATGAACTACCGCAAAGAATGTGGGAGAGGCACACACTAAGTACATACATGAACTCTTCCACAGTGGGGTCAAAAAGCACATCTGTGACCAGTTTGGGTCATCCTTCACCACTGCACATGGGTTTAAAGAAAAAGCATAAGGGAATCCACACAGGAGACACACCATACAAGTGCAGACACTGTGACAAAAGCTTCTCACAATCAGGTCATCATAACAAACATGAACGTACATACATGGAAGTGAACTTCAGCTGTGACCAGTGTGACAAGAGCTTCAGGAATGTCAGTTCATACTCCGAACACAAACGATCCCACACTGTAAATAAACTGTTTCACTGTTACCAATGTGCAAAACCATTCACTTCATTATCTGCTCTGTGCAAACATCAGCCTGATCATGCAGGACTGAAATCACTGGATCACAATGAATCTGAAGAGAGGGAAAGAGCCTCTTCTGGTTTCAGGGTCAGACTTAAAAACCTTGAGATCAGGCTCCACAGAGTTCAGATGGAATCTCCTGTAAAGAGTGTCAGCTGATGTCACACTTGGATCTAATGAGGTAGCTCTGATTTCTGGAGCTGCAGTGAATAATCCTGAATGTTACATTTAGGAAACTGCATGTATAGATATGTATATCTATATAGATATATAGAGAGATATATCTCTATATCTATATGTGTGTGTCTATATATCTATAGATAGATATCTTTCTTTTGAACTTTCTTAGTGTTTCCAAAATTAACTTCTTTTTTTAATTTATTCATTTACCTCAGTTAAATTTCAATTCTTCTTTATATTTAATATTTTGCTGCACTGTAAAATCTAATTAGTTCCCAGAACTCAAAAAAATTAAGGAAACTCGTTGCCTCAAAAAAATTGAGTAAAGCTTAGCTAAAAATGACTAAATTGGGACAACGTATTTATTTTGAGTACTCTGTACAGCCGTGTTAGTTCCCAGAACTCAAAAAATCAAGGAAACTCGATGCCTCAAAGCAACTAAGTAAAGCTTACTTAAGATAACTGTTAGGACAACTTATACATTGCAAGTCTGCAGTATTAAGAATAACTTGATATTTCTGACTGTACAATACTAATTGTTTACCTACTGACAAACATTTCAAGTTCAACTAAATGAAAAAACAATTTGTGGTAACATGAATATGATTAAAAATAATTAACAACACTTTTTGTAATGATGTTAAAATGAGCCCAACTTTTATTTTCAAACACAACAACGTATAACAGCCAACATACTGGACACTGTTCTGCTGAACAACACACAATTATATTGCCATCACTGTTATAATCTTACAATGAAACAAAGTCTCAGATGTAATTATTCTGAAAATAAGTTTAGGCCTACCACAAGTTTGTTTTGTACTTACATTACTTATATAATCAAAATAAAATATTTATTGTTCTGTCACAAGTGTCTGTGAAGGTTCTCAGTCATCCAGGTCATCGTAGTCTAAGGAGCTTGGAAAGAAAAGCGTCTGGACTTCTTAAAGTTGCTTGAAGACGTTTCACCTCTCATCCGAGAAGCTTCTTCAGTTCTAAGGTCAAATGGCCGAGAGTCCCAGATTTAAACCCAGTGGGAGTATCCCCCCAAAGAGGGACAAAGGACCCCCTGGTGATCCTCTAATCACATGAGCCAAGGTGTGAAAGCGGGTGTGGGACCTAATCAGCCAGGGTTTCGGGTGAGCTCATTGTTAAACCTGGCCCCACCCTGTCATGTGAATTCCTGAGGTCAGATGGCCCAGAATGTGAGTGGGCGTTAAGGCGTCTGGGAAGGGATCTCAAAACTGGATTATAGATGGCAGACAATTGGTGACGTAAACCACCGCCTCTGTTCAAAGATGGTCGCTCACAGTGGACGTAGATGGCCTCTTTCACTCCTCTTTCAAACCATCTGTCCTCTCTGTCCAAAATGTGAACATTGGCATCCTCGAAAGAGTGACCTTTATCCTTAAGATGCAGATGGACTGCTGAGTCTTGTCCCGTGGAGGTAGCTCTTCTATGTTGTGCCATGCGCTTGTGAAGTGGCTGTTTGGTCTCTCCAATGTAGAGGTCTGGGCATTCCTCGCTGCACTGTACAGCATACACCACGTTGTTAAGTCTGTGTTTTGGAGTTTTGTCTTGTTTTGGAGACAAGTTACACACTATGAAAGGCAGAAACAAGTTTAATATTCAGAAACCTAAAGTATGTATCAGCAGCAGAATGGAGCTAAAAATAAATGTTTGTTTCAGTTCTATGAAGCTTTGAGTATTTTGGATTAGTAGTACTGCTGTGTTTGTTGCATCATATTGCTGTAATTGTTTATATGCTTTATATATTCTGAGGTAAGTTGATCTATAGTGTTCCATCATATTCTATAAGGATGTTATGTGTTTGTTTACTTTCTGCCCAGTTTGACCCATTTAGCAGAAGTCAGCCTGTTTAAGGCTCTGATATCTATTCTGTATGACTTAAAGCAGTTATGACATGGTCTGATTTTCTCACCCAATAAAGGAATATTTAATATATCAGTCTACTCTTCATTTTATCAGAAACAGTTATCACAGCTCGTACATTTTCCTTTTTACACATATATGTAAGCATTGAGCCAAATTTAGTAATGCCAACATATTAGACGAACAATATTTGTCTCTTATATATAATACATCTATATATACACTGTCAAAGATACTTGTCTTTGAGTGAAGATTTAAGGTGATAGGAAATATAAATAACTGCAACTTTATTCTTTGACCCAGAGTTCAAGCTCACTGCTGTAATATATATATATATATATATATATATATATATATATATATATATATATATATATATATACCATAATAATCTGAGAATACATATAATATTGGCCATATTATATTTACATTACCACAGTGAGATGATTTTAGTCTCATGAACAACATTAGCTGATTGTTATTTACTAACTAATCTTGAAATGACTGTTCACTACAGAAATGAAGCCCAACAATCATGTTTTACAGTCCCGTGGTCTCAGCCTCAGATACTCAACTAATCAAAGTGATGTCATGACAAAAATGAAGGACCAACAGAACATTTTTTTCTCCCTCATTTCTGTCAAACAAAGCTGTATGACACGTTTCTCGCGGTTAGTATCATGGTTGCTAGGCAACCTGAACAGCGCGACGAAGGCTAGACCATCCCATTTCACAAGCCTCTCACTTCCGCACTTCCCGTACTTATAGTACGCACCGTCCGTAGTACACGTAGTGTGCGTACTTCAAGCGTGCATACCCTGAATTGGGACACAGCCATTGTTTGGTTAAGTGGACTATTTAAGCAGAAAAACTCAGGTGTTTGAGAAGAAACGTTCAGGTCAGTGTAGATGTGTGCAGTTTGACCTTAATTTCCGTTGATTTGAGTTCAGTTATATTTAGTTGAACTAAGTTAATAATAGAGTTGAGTTTCTTATTTATTTATTTTTTTAAGTATTATTTGGGTCACAAAATGGTAAATAAATCACTTGCTACACTGGACAGCATCAGTCTCCTGCACTTCTTTGACCGCTTAAGTCAAGTCCTACCACAATGACCTCCATAAAACAACAGGGTTAGAAGACATTGTGACGAAGTAAGATGTTTGTTTTGTAGTCCATCTTCAGCACAATGTAGTTTCAACAGGCGGACATCCAGTGTCACATTGTTACAGAGAGACGAATGTAAGGCTGTTCCAATTCTCAGCCGCTCCTCTCTTTCCCTGAGTCCTTAGCAATAGAGATTGAAAATGTGATGTCATTTCCGGGGTAAAACCGCAAAGAATTGTAAGTATGAGTGGCAAGCGGTACTAGCACACGCAGGCTTTCACATGAAAACAGTCACACAGCGATAAAAAGAAACACAAATAATGGCAAGAAGCTGTTGTATTATTAACTGCAATAGCCGGTCGCATGACAGTCACGGGAAGCCGACGGGTAAAGAGATCGGCTTTTATCGGATTCTGTCGTGGAAGAGAAATTGTTCAAGCCATGTTTCCGAAGTAACAAAGAGCTGACGGATGGCCTGGATTGAAGACCAATTATAACGTTTCAGGCACAATCCAGCTTACATGTTAGTCTGCTCCAACCATTTCCACAAAGGTAAGTCTTCTGTTGTAGTTATTGCGTAAGTTATCATAACATAATTGTTGATGTAAGTTACAAATAAGTCTTATATTGATTTATACTGAGTTTGTCGTGCTATGCTGCTTTGTTCACTGTGGCTTTGCGGGCTAATGTTTGTTGTGTTTTGTAGGAAAACCAGCCTACAAAATGCGATCCAGACTGGGCACCCTCTATCAACCTGGGTCAGACCGAGTTTAAAGCTGCTTCCATGGCGAGATTTGATCGGTTAAGAGGGAGAGAGCGATATCAAAACAGCCACAAAAACTCCCGCATATATGTGCCCAAGTGTTGTATTGAAGTAATCAAGTGATGAACAGTGTTGGTCAAGTTACTTGAAAAAAGTAATCAGTAACTAATTACTGATTATTTCCCCAAAAAGTCAACCCGTTACTTTACTGATTACTTATTTTCAAAAGTAATTAATTACTTAGTTACTTTTTAAAAACACGATTTACAACCTGAATAGGTGATAAGGCAATAGATTTTTCAGCCCAATTCTACTTTTTCTGCATAATCAATCATACAAAATGTAATCAAATGGAAATGTCTCTTTTTAAAACTTGTTTCATTAGTTTTAATCCTTTAAAATTTTTAATTATATGCAACATTCTCTGACTGGAAGACATTTGTTTAACATTTAAACCTATTTTCTGCACATTCTAGTACATAAAATAAAATATTGTGTTTACACTCACTCTTTCAAATAGATGCAAGTAAAACACAGCAGAAAATAAATAAAGTCAAAGACTAGCGGTCCTGTTGCTCTATTTTCACCTGTAAAGCAGGAGTGGGGTAGGCGGAGGTTTGCCCTGCACTCAGAAAAATAAAGGTGCCAACTGGAACCAAAAGTGGTTCTTTAGACTGATGTCATAAAAGAACCTTTTTTGGTGCCACAAAGAACCTTTCAAACAATGGTTCTTTGAAGAACCATTTCTTTCAGTGGTTCATTGAAGAACCTTTAAAGGTGCCCCAAAGAACCATCAAGAAATGGTTCTTTGGGGCACCTTTAATGGTTTTTCAAAGAACCTTTTTTGAAATGGTTCTTTAATGAACCATTTTAAATCTTTCAAAATAAAATGTATCATAAATTGAACTTGAGTAGGGTAAAATAAATATGAGCACAGCATAGACATATATTAATGGTTTATTGCTGTTTTGTAGTATACCAAAAGACAAAAAGGCATTTTAACCCTCAGCATCACATCACTACTAATACATGTCACATATTAGTGATTTAAACAGTAATAATTAAACATTTTTACTATACTATAAATAAATAAATATATATAAATACAATAAAGATAACACAACAATTAATACATGTATTGTTTAAGTAATAAAACATCAGAAAGTGATAAAAAACACATTAGAAATAGCAATAGCTTCACAGACCAATCAAGATCAAGACATTTTCATCAGCAGATGTTTGCATGTTCAGTAAAAATATTTCAACAAAACAAAGTTTTGGATTAAAATTATCAATGAACTTCAGCCTTACGTTATGTAAGGTTAGTTTCATGTTGGACTCATGGTCCTTTGTTAGTCCAGTTTAGGATAATGTCTCTTAACGTATGTATCATATCAAATATATGTCATATCAAAACAAGCCCACACCTGCAGTTGTTTCAGCTTTTCACAGGTGTTTCCTGTTAGCTGGTCAAATTCACTCAGGTGGACATCCATATCAGCCAACCAAACAACAAGCTCCTCCCTTTGTGCTTCAAATCCCTCCCACTCTGAGACAAGGAGCTGAGAGAGAGAAAACAAGGGTCAATTATAAAGAAGAGAGAAAAGTGAAACCCTCCTCAGAAGGTCTGACTCGCATACCTGCAGTCGACCTGTGATGGACTCCTGTTTGGCGTTCACGTCATCCCAGCGGCGGCCGCACTCACTCGCTGTTGCCAGCAGCTGAGTCTGCAGGGTGCCCTGGAAGAGCAGAGTTAATGTTCGACGCCTCCTGATCAGGCTCTCCAGCTGGATGAGCCAAGGTCTCCCCTCTCGCTGCCGCCTCTGAACACACACATACAAATTGCATGTGAAGCAGGAGGTGCAGATTTTTTTGCTATTCTTTTCTAAATCCAGTCTTGATCACGTGGAGGTATTTGGAAAACTTTATTGGCCAGCGGACGACTGTTGTCTCGCAGAAAGTCAAATCAAATGTATGCGATACACAATTAATTCACAAGAACACATTATAACAATAAACAAGTCCAGTTCTTGCGTGAGCACAAAGCTTCACTTTGTACAAGCCTGCTATTACAGTTCTCCTCTATGCAGACGACTTTCCTGTTTTCAAGGCACAACTTGGATCTGCCGTACAAATCTTATGGATACACGCTAAATGTAACAGTAGTGTGCACGACTCCAGATTCTGATTCCTCATCCTAATACGGTCCCAAAAGGCTCACAATAAAACAACATAGCGATAGCAATAAAGCAAATGTTGAGGCTTCTAAATACAAAGTCCATAAACCAATGGCTGACATGGGTTTTATCATAAGGGTGATAAATATACAGCATATGTTCTTAAGACTAAAAGTATAATACAGATTTTAGCCTGAGAGATTTGATGTTCATTTACCTGCAGATGCACTATACGTGCCTGCTCTGTGGTTTTCCACAACATTTTGCACATCAGTATTTAATAGAGGTGAACTAAAACAAGTCATCTTTCTTGTGGTCTTGTGATTTAAGCCGGGAAGAGTAGATTTATATTTTGATGCTACCTGCTTCAGCTCTGGCTGCTGAGTGATATTTACACCCTGGCTGGATTACAAACTTTAACCACGTGCTGAACTTTGGCCCAGCGTTGATACCTCTTGTTAGTATAATGAACTCTTCTTGGCTTAATGTATGATGGTGGATAAATGAAATGTATAAAGAAAATTTAACTATATTACAAAAGGACATCTATCTTGGTAACATCAAATGGCCGGAGCATAAGTTGTCAACTAGTCCGAAAATAAGTTATACAGGAAGAGTCAAAGACACACCTTCTCATGTGTCACACTTCTATTCATTCAAAACACTTATGCATTGCTGTGTTTTATACAGCTCATACAGAATTCAAAGTACAGGTTCATGTGAGTATTTAATGTACGGCTCAGCTCTAATGAATTTCTGAGTTTCTAGAGCAGACACAGCTCACATCACAACAGGCTTCAGGCACCATTTTAGTGACTTTAACAATATTATAAATTTTAATCGGTCTAGCTGACATTACGTTCTGTACGCAGCACGCAATAGAACCACATATTTTAGAAGCCAAAGGTTCAAATTAGTTGGGAGCACCTTCACTTAATTATAACATGGTTTTGTTAGGAAAACAGTTCTGTATACCGGATACTAAATTATGTTAACGTCAACGGCTAACGTATCTAACATAGCTAACCGTTATTGTTAGCACAACACTAACAGCAAGCTACAATGACGAGTAACAAAAACAAAACAGTAAAAAGGTTTTAATGAAAATGTTTTAACTTTTCCAACAGTCCCAGGATCCAGAGCTTCAAAGACCAGCAGGTACTCAAGACTGTTATCCGTTTCGCTCTCACCGTCCGTGAGAAATTGTTTTTTCCCTTACAAAGTTCAAGGCCCGCCGGCCGCGCAATCTGCCTGCGCATGCGCATCCCAACGATTGAACCCCCTCCCTTTCGGGAGGTTGCCACATTACAACGTGTTCTAACGTCACTCTCTCTCTCTCTCTGTCATTTATTTGGCTCGAAACACAACAAATTACTCAGTGATAAACAAGTACTGAGATCCTTTACCTAAGCAGTGTGCTTTGTCAACTAAGTAAGTGCGTCGGTAATGAACACATTAGTGTGTTCATTACACATAAGTGTGTTCATTACATTGACATTCTGTTGAGCAATTGTTATTTACTTGTATTTTATAATTTTAATTTACATACTGCTGGGTGGTTTGTAAAGTTTACAATAACTAGTATTATAATGATGCTATATTTTCTAATATATATAATAACCTAAAAAAGTAATGCCTTGAAGCAGAAAATAGTAATACTTTATTAAAATTTAAAACTAAAGTACAGTATTTGAATGTGTGCATTGTGTCTACTGTTTGTTAACTCATCATATTCATAAACGTCTTAATAATTAATTCCATATTCTATTACCACATTATTTGTGATCAGTGGGTTTGCGGGGTTAGGGGTGTTGGGGGTAGGGTCTTTAGGCTTTGGCCCCCACCCCTGCCACCAGTATATTTTTAAGCAAGTATTTCTAACTTTTATTTGAATATTCAGTTTCCTACCATCTACTCTTAAAAGGTAATTGCCAGGTAACCCGCCCTCCCCTTCGCACACACACGCACACAAACAAAACACACAGTATAATTCACACCCTCATTATAGTGAATAAATATTTATGCCATTTTACACCATCAAACTTAGATAGCTAAGGATGAAGAACCTTTTGTTCTTTAAAGAACCATGAAGACATCTGAAGAACCATTTAAGAACCATAATTTTTCTGAGAGTGGTGCAGGTGTGCCGCAGCGGTCAGTAGAAGAGTCCGCGAGTTTCTCTGTAAATTTCCCATTCCGTGGTAGCGCACTCCCGGTGCTTGCTCGGAAGTTTAGGGGGGGGTTTTTCCGCTGTAAAAAGAAGTTTTCTTCGCACGCACAACGGATGCTAATGTTTTTTTCACTTTTTATGGAATCAAACTCAAAGTATGGTCAGTACTTCCACGCTTTAAAAGCTGGACGCTTATACTCTCTCCCACACTTGATATATTATCCATTGTTGATCTTCACACAGCTGTTGTGACAAACGTCGCACTCGCTTACGTCACTGTCATGAGACATTCTCGTAAAAGAATCACGGTTACTTGTAATGCATTACTGCCCATCTCTGGTGATGAATAACTGTTTTCCAGTAAGTTGTTTTGATATGTTTTTTTTTTTTCTTTTTTGCATTGTTGATTTGCTTTTCACCGAAGCAGCTAATAAAGCATAATGGAATACATATACAATATCTTGCCTCTTTCTTGTAAGATTCTAGAATAGAATGAAACAATAATGCCAGTTATAAATAAAGACAATAAATTTAGTGAATTATGAAACACTTATTTTATTTCTATTAGATCTGAAAATGTTGTGTAATACTACAACCTGAAACGACAAATAGATTGTGTTGGCCTGTACATGAGATGGAGGAAAAGAATTTAACAACAGCTGTGAAATGGAATAGTCCAAATCACCAAAGTAAACTGGACCTGGGGTCAGTGGCGGTCCTAGCCTGTTTGGCGTCATACAGAATTTCACCAGAGAAACACGCACATACACACATATGAAGAGAGAGAGTATGCATTGTATGCAAACGGCTACCAAACAGCCATCATAATTCGTCATACAATGAGAACAGGACAAATCAACAATTGACAATGACTAATTAATATTAAAATCTGTAACATATGTTTGGAGTTTAGTCTGTTACTGTTACTATTTTTACCATTTCTTCTTGGAGCAACTGTAACCCACATTATTTCCTTAGGGATTAATAAATTATTCTGATTCTGATTGTTTCAGGATGACCTGCCATTATTCAATGACACATCTGCTTACCTGTATCTTTTGCTTGTTTCTCCTCCTCTTCTTTTCTATTTTTTCTAAACCGAGCACGTGATGGCTTTGAACTTTTCTTGTCCATCTTCCATTGGTTTTAATTTGGCACTCCAGTATGAACACAAATCCACCAACTCGAGGATCACCACAACATAACCTAATACACCTACACCTTAGTTCACAGATTCGCTTTGTCTAGGGTTTATTTCTGGGATTTCACACAACCCAGGATTCAAATCATGAATACATAATGGGCTTGGATTTACAACATTATGAATGAAATGTGCTCTATAGGGCTTTCCCGCAATGCATTGTGGGAGCGCGGCGCCATGTTCGGGGTCTACGAATCAAAACAGACACTGTGTTGTAACGACGACGACAAGAATCATGCTTAAAAGCTGCTCCAAAGAAAACGGACGGTATAGAGACCAATTGCGTCCAGAGGCGAAGCAGTGGTACTTGCAGAAAATAGCATGCATTGGAAATGTGGACCCGTATGAAACACGGCCGTGGAGTAGAAACCCTGAAGACCAACCGCTATAGCCTGTCATATTTTCGTACCTTATCTGTGGAGTCAGTGCGTACAAGTCGTCATTCAAACAAAGGTAAGTCAGCTCAAGTACTGCGTGTGAAATGCGTTTGATTTCCCTGCAAACATTCAGATTAGTGCAGCATAAATTCATTCATGAGGGGGAAATTACAGTGAGAACATGTGGAGGCTGTTAGGTGGATAACATAGTGTGTTCAGTGCATTGATGTGACATTGTCCTGAAGGATTTAGTTATTCTTTATGGTTAAAGAAATTGCAATGATTTATTCATATTTATTATAAATAATTCTAATTATAGATCTTGCTTCAATATTTGTATCTTGTGTCACTAAAAATACATTTTATTTTAATTTTATACATTGATTAATAACCTGCAGAATCTCCTTATCATATTAGGTGATTCATAATTGTCACTTTATGCTTTCTCCATCTCTAAAGCGATTACATCCTTGCATTACATACTTTAGGTTCATTTTCTGCAGGCAGGTTTCTGACAGAAAACAGGCAGATTTACCCTATAAAATGCAGCGTTCTATAGATGGACACATAAAGAAATGAAAAATTACATGTATGTGCTAACTTTCTAAACACTGTCACATTTATGATAAAGTAGATAAAACACATTTATGTCGGCCTTGGCTCATAGTTCTTGTCTTTAAATTAACTATGTCTGTGTGTGTTTCAGGTGCTGCACTCTCAAAGACTGAATGAACCAGCATTACAGCCATGGGTCACTGTGAGCATCACAGGGAAGGTTGAAGCCGCCCACTGCACCTATATGGCCGGAGTTGTGGAGACCTGCAGCCATGTCGCTGCTCTTCTGTTTAATGTAGAAGCAACAGTGCGGATCTGTGGCACAAGGCCTGTTACAGATGAACCTCCATACTGGATTTTGCTGGGTTATGTGACCAAGATACAGTCAGTGGTTGGCCATAAGATAGACTTCTCCTCTTCAGCTGCCCAAAAAAAGGCTCTTGATCAAAACATAAACAGACCATCCGTATTGAAAGGTAAAAGGAGCCGTCCTCAAAAAAGAAAAATCCCACCTGCTACTGTGGAGGAGTTGTCACTGCTATAATGCCATAATGTTTTGTCTAGGGGTCTAGATTTATGCCTGAAGTGCACTGCCATGTAAATAATTTGCATTTACTGAATATCTACTGACTGAGTACATAAACCAATGTACTGACTGAGTTCAAAAATTGAATAAAGAAACAAACTAATTTTTGCCTCTTTTTTTATTATTAAAACCACTTTATAGAACATCACATCAGTTACAGTGTAGAATCCATGTCATTTATAGTTTATAAAAGACAAAATGTTTACATAAAATCATGACAGTGTTACATGATATCACCCACTACTAACATTATTTACTTTATCTTTTGAAAAAAAAAATACCACTATTTATACAGCAAAAGACTTAAGAATATTTAACAGCAGCAAGTTTCATTTTCCCTGGTTTTACTACCACACTGTTCACCAAAACACAGCAAACCTTCACCATCTTATCCAGAAGGGTCACCTCTTCACCCTCACATGGAAGAAGTAATCTGATTGGCATGGTGGTATGTTTGAAGCAGGTCCCTTATGTAGCGCTGGAACCCAGTCACAATGTGTTTCATCCATTTCATAGGCTGGTTTGCCTGCAATAATGCCAAATAATTAGCAACTCTATAAATAGAAGGTAGTTCTGCAAAATCACTCAGTAGGATGTTTGTTCTAATTTGCTATGACCTCAGAGCGCATAGAAAATAAAACTAATAGGCTATAAAGAGTGATATGAACATATTTAGAACTTATCGGAATGAAAATGTCTGGAGCACCAACAGATATTTGGAGATGGAAGAGAACTGGATATCAGCTTGTCTCACAGCTGCTGTCCAGGCTAGACGCCTTCTTTTGGTAACATCCGATACACGAGCTGCCTCATGTTGCTTCCAGGTTGGGAAAGAATGAAAAAATAAACCATTTTCAAGCTTATTCTCTTGCCGGTCGTGCGATCTAACATTGCAGCCGACCACACAGCAAATATGAATCATGGCTGTTTTGTGTATGTGAGTGAAGTTGGCCCCCCCACCTTCTTCAAATCCAACAAAAGTGGTATTAAACGTTTGTGCTACGTTTGTGCTGGTTTGTGCTGCAAAATTTTTTGTTTGTGCTGCTATCATTTTAAAAATTTTAATAAAATAACGTCTTGATGCGTGCTTAATTATCCAGGTAAGTAAATCCCAAAAGGTTGATTCTGTTCATCTGGACATTTTCAGTTGGAGAAACATTTCGTCACTCATCCAAATGACTTCTTCAGTCTCAGCTGACTGCAGGTTTCCCCAACCTTCACATGTGAGTGAAGTTGGTCCCCCTACCTTCTTCAAATCGAACAAAATTGATGTCAAACATTTGTCCTGCAAATTATTTTGTTTGTGCAGGTTATGTTTCCCTAATTTTATAAACAGTACATGAACAGTGAGAGAGAGATGTTACATCTGTCTTCACTTGCATCCCAGTCATAGAAGCGTTGGAGGTAGTTCATAAGAGATTACAGGATCACCCCAACCTCAGCAACAGGACCACTCTCAGCACTGATCAGTTGTGTTTGCATTTGGAACTGTGTCTTAATTCCACCTATTTTGCATAAATGTCAGTACTACAGGCAGAAACCTAGGTGTGCCATGGGTTCCCACAGGCCCCTGGTCAAAGTCACGAAACCAGTTTGTAAGCCGGTACAGGTGTGGCCAGAAGGGTCCTCAGAGGCACTGCAAGACTGCTTTTCCACCACAGGCTTTCAGGAATATACAGAAACTGTTACTGCCTACATCCCAAAATGCATCGATGATGTCACAGAGACCAGGTGTCACGGGTTGCTTAGAGGATCCACTCGCAGGACTCCTGAGTAGCGTTTAAACAGAGACGGTTTATTTACAGATCTTCACCAAGTGTATGTACAGACAGTGCGGGGTTAGTGCTATATACAAGACGTGAGGGGCAGGGGTCCAGGGCTCCAGGGAAAACGGGGAAATCACACACGCGTTCAGTTCAACCTCTCTCTTCTCCGCTAGCGACCAGTCACTCCTTCCACACTCCACACGGGGAAACACGGGGACGGGTCCAGAGAATCTAGGAACAAAGAAACACTCGTTAAGTCTCTGAGATGGAGGCACAGGAAACTTGAGCTAGACGTGTACAGACTAGAGCCTTCACAACAATCCAGCGTTGAACAGCTGATCTCCTCCTTCTAATATACCAGCTGGTCTGATGAGGCCCAGGTGTTCCCAATCCAGGAAGGCGTGGACCGAGGGCGTGAAGCCGCCATGAGTTCCGCCCCTGCAAAACAGGGGAGAGAAGGTGAGAGGTGGAGAGAGAGGGAAAAAGAGAAGAGAAGGAGGGCTAGGAGTGGAGAGATTCTGATCAGCACCTTGCCAATCCTGCAGGTCGTGACACCAGGACTATCACTGTCCGGGCCAATCAGAAACCATGGCTCACAGGTCAGGTTTAAATGCTCCTAAGGTTGAAAAATGCAAGCCTTCAGAGCCGGGAATTAGGTGAGCCAAAGAACAGCAAGGGCAAACCTGTCACGTGGCATCAGCTACAGCAAAGCTTCAGCGACAGCAGAGATACTTGGAGGCAGTGGCAAGGAATACAAACCATCACAGACTACAAGCTTACTCTGCAGACCGTGGTGAACAAATCCCCAGACAGTGTGTGGAGATCCCTTGCCAAAAGCTCCAGGTCCTGATAACATTCTTGACCGAGCACTGACGGACTATGCTGTGGAACTCACAAATGTTTTCACAGACATCTTTAACACATCACTAGGGTCAGGCCGTCGTTCCCACATGCCTCAAAGCCTCCACCATCATTACTGTACCCAAGAAGTCATCTACCTCCTGCTTTAAGGACTACCGTCCTGTCAAACTCACCTCCATCATTATGAAGTGCTTTGAACGGTTAGTCATGCATCAAATCAAATTATCGCTTTCCCCCAACCTGGATCCATTTGAGTTCGCATACCGGTCAAAACGCTCAACCGATAATGGAATTTCAACTGCCCCTTACTCAGCCCTCACACATCTGAACACTAGAGACTCATATGTCAGAGTGCTGTTCATAGACAGTTCATAGACTTCAGTTCAGCCTTCAGCATCATCATCCCCCAGCAACTCATTCACAAACTGGATCTGCTGGGGATCAGCAGCTGCACCTGCCTCATCTGGAAGGTCCTCTCCATTACAGGTGACTCCACTCCTCCCTTCAGCAGCATCTTCAGTTTGCTGCCATCAGGAAGGATACTGAAGAGCCTCCGGGCCAGAACACACAGACTGAGAGACAGCTTCATTCATCGGGCTGTCAGGATGCTGACCATCTCTGAATCGGTACTCATGGCCATTGATCAGTAGGCTTTGATTAGTTGTCATTGGTCAATGGTCATAAGAATTTGCATACTAACAATCATGGAACTAACCCCCAAGCACTATGTTCATTCAGTGGTGCTAGTTTCCTTCACTATGCAAATGTACTGTTTATAAGGTTGGGGAAACCTGCAGTCAGCTGAGACTGAAGAAGTCATTTGGATGAGTGATGAAACGTTTCTCCAACTGAAAATGTCCAGATGAACAGAATCAACCTTTTGGGATTTACTTACCTGGATAATTAAGCACGCATCAAGACGTTATTTTATTAAAATTTTTAAAATGATAGCAGCACAAACAAACATTTTTTGCAGCACAAAGCAGCACAAACGTTTGACATCAATTTTGTTTGATTCCATTAATGTGGGGGGGCTGGTTGACCTCTGTTGACCTCTAGAAATTTTTGTTAATATCTTTAAAATGATAGCAGAACAAACAAAAATTTTTGCAGCACAATCCAGCACAAACGTAGCACAAACATTTGACATCAATTTTGCTTGATTTGGGCAATGTGTGTGTGTGTGGGGGGGGGGCTGGTTGACCTTTTGACCTTTACCTTTTCATTAATATCTTTAAAACAGAAGCAGCACAAATGCCAATTTTAGCAGCACAAACCAGCACAAACATAGCACAACTGATTGACACCCATTTTGTTTGATTTAATTAATGTGGGGGGGCTGGTTGACCTCTGATGACCTCTAGAAATTTTTATTAATATCTTTAAAATGATAGCAGCACAAACGAAAATTTTTGCAGCACAAACCAGCACAAACGTAGCACAGTTGATTGACACCCATTTTGTTTGATTTAATTAATGTGGGGGGGGGGGCTGGTTGACCTCTGATGACCTCTAGAAATTTTTATTAATATCTTTAAAATGATAGTAGCACAAACGAAAATTTTTGCAGCACAAACCATCACAAACGTAGCACAAACGTTTGATACCACTTTTGTTGGATTTGAAGAAGGTGGGGGGGGCAACTTCACTCACATGTTGTAGTGTGCCTTCGCTCCCTTTTCACTTGCGCTAGACCCCCAACATGGCGGATCGGGCCAAAATCCTTTCCACGCCCACCCCTGTGACATCACGCTCCAAAGCCCTATTTGGAAGCAGCCAGGTCTCCTCCCCTTTCGACGGGTTGTGTGTGAGACTTTAAATCATCAAACTCTAAATTACAAATTTTAAATTGTTATTGATCCCTTTATCCCTAGTACTAAAGTGTATATTTATTTACTTACTCTTCTTATATTTATTGTTTGTTTACTTGCACTGCTGTAACTGGAGCCTCGTCGTCTCGTCTCTCTATATACTGGACTGTATGTAGCGGAGATGACAATAAAGTTTACTTTGACTTCAGCAGCAAGCAGGCGCACCGAGGGCTCTCGCGCTCACTTTTCGCGTATAGAATTTCGAAAAAACATCTGTGCAAATTATAAGTCTGTATCATAATGTCTGTTGTTTTCATGTTTGATGGTTTGTTTTTATTGTCTTTTATTTTGCGAGTTGGTTATTAGATACCGCTCCAGCAAGCCAGAGACTTCCCCGCCGCCCTGCCCTCTCCTTCCTGTGCCGCAAGCAGCAGGCGCACCTCGCAAACGGAGGGCACCCTTACTCCTAGCAAATGGGCGATAGAAAACCGATCGGTGCCTGTGCCATTCCCAATATGCACTGGCTGATGTCTATGGAAGCCCGTTTCCGCCACTAAAAAAAAAAACAAAAACGATACTTAACTCGAAATTTCGAGTTATTTTTCTCGAAATTTCGACTTAGTTTCTCAAAATTTCAAGTTAGTAACTCGAAATTTCGACTTAGCAACTCGAATTTTTGACTTAGTAACTCGAAATTATGAGAAAAATAACTCGAAATTTCGAGGAAAATAACTCAAAATTTCGAGTTAGCTCTGCCAATCAGTAATCTACGTGAATGACGTCATTTCCGTGTTACCCGGAAGCTGAATCCCTCAGCTACAAATGCTACAGATATGCTAACAGTATTACAGATACGGATCATGAATTCACACATTGCTGAGTATTTTAACCGTGGCTTCACAAATGAGGAGATTCTTGCGTTATTAGCTGAATCACATGGCATTACTATCAGCCTTCGTACACTTGAAAGGATTTTACACAACAACCGACTTTGGCGCAGAAAGAACAAAACAGAGGTGGGAGAGGTGGCAGCTTTTATACAAGCACAACTGGCAACCTCAGGACAGTGTCATGGGTATCGTTGGATGCACCAGAAGTGTTGGATGAATGGCATTGTTACTGACAGAGAAACCGTTCGTCTTCTGCTCCATTTATTCGATGGAGAAGGTGTGGATTTGAGGTCACGTAGACGACTGCGGAGGGGAGTGTATCATAGCCAGTGTTGGGGAGTAACGGAATACATGTACCGCCGTTACGTATTTAGAATACAAAATATGAGTAACTGTATTCCGTTACAGTTACCGTTTAAAAAGGTGGTATTCAGAATACAGTTACTTTGTTGAAATAAATGGATTACACGGCGGTACTTTCCTGTTTCATATTGTCGCGGGTCAGGACTGTTTGGGTTTTGTTTGACAGCTACGCTCTGTTGTTCCAGGCGGCAGCGTTACGGTTGCCATGGTTACAGGGTGACGCTCTCTCTCTCTCTGCGTGTTTCCTGGGTGAGAGAGCGCTTTTTTGTTGTTGTTGTTGTGCTAAGCTAAAAGGCAGAGTGTTACAGGCATGGCCCTAAAGAATGTAGCCTCATGGGCAGTGTAGTCCGTGCTGCAGCGAGAATGGACTACCATACACGTTATGTGTCTGTGAGCGAGGGAGGGAGAGAAAGGAAAAGTCCGAGCTGTCACGGAGCAAAAACGGGAGCTGGAAGCATGTAAATATAATAATAACCACTGCAGCCAAGAAGAACGAGCCCAGTTGTAAGTACGCTATTAAGACTCAACTGTACACTGTGTTCGTGTTTTCCTCCGGAAAAAATAAGTTCCGTTGGAGCAGCCTTTCAACGCCTCTCTCTGTCTCTCGCTAGCAAAGTTGCCCAGACAACAAAGTAAAGCTAGTTTTCGGCTACGAACCCGACACGGAACCCACCGTATTAGCCAGATGTCCCTTTACTACGGTTCGGAGCCGTGGACCTTCAGTAACAGTAATAAATCACAGCAATAGTACATTCATGTAGTTGTAAACAGCATGATAATATATTAAGTAATCCAAAGTATTCAGAATACGTTACCCTCATTGAGTAACGTAACGGAATACGTTACAGAATACATTTTGGGGCATGTATTCGGTATTCTGTAATGGAATACATTTTAAAAATAACCTTCCCAACACTGATCATAGCAGAGGCCCCAACTATGTGTGGCATATCGACGGCTACGATAAGCTGAAGCCATTTGGGATTGCAATCAGTGGATGCATTGACGGCTTTTCAAGGAGTGTAATATGGCTAGACGCTTACAAGACAAATAATGGCCCTAGAGTAATTGCTGGCTACTTCATGGATGCCGTGATTCAACAAGGTGGTTGCCCTGATCGAGTGAGATTAGATCTAGGAACAGAAAACGTCCATGTGGCTCACATGCAACAATTTTTGCACTTTACAGACAATGAACCAGAAAGAGAGCACATCATATTTGGAGCAAGTACAGGAAATCAACGCATTGAAAGATGGTGGCTAATCTTACGAAGCCAGTGTATCCAGTACTGGATTGAACTATTTGACAAACTAAGAGAGGATGGCCACTTCTCAGACTCTTTCTTGGACAAATCATTGGTCCAGTTCTGTTTTCTTCACATTATACAGGTGAGTTTACATAGGTGATTGTGTAAACGACATGTATTGTAACTGTTTAATTTGTAATTTGTAACAACTCACACAGCCTTTGCATATTATATAAATATCAGATATATAAAAGTACACGTGAAAAGTAGAGTGCTTTAAAAAAAAAAACAGTTTTGTTTTTTTTCTATCCGCCCCCTTTTGTGAGTGTGGACGCTTCCTCTCTTTGCTCTTCAAATGCTTAGCTTCTTTTATTGATTTTTATTGATTTTTATGCTGATTTTTTCCCTTTTTTCTGTATGAGCCTACCTGCGAAAGCTTCTGGACACTTATAGATCATTAGGACTAAAGTGTTCTTAACAGAAACAGCAACATTTTTAGTTACCTTATCCTCAGCGCTCCGTGTGTCTGTGGCCTAGACACAGCTGAAGCCTGATTACAGCGTCTGGACTCCGAACAGCCTCAATAGCCTGGAAAGGTGCTAACTGCTAGGCTAACTAGGCTAACTAGCTAGGCTAACTAGCAACAAGATGCCTTCCCTCTCCACAGATGACTACCACAAACTCCTGCAGAAGATTGCAGTACTGGAGACAAAAATTCATTGCTTAGAAGTAAATGTGGAGGTAAATGGACTGTGTGGAAATGAAACAACCTTGCCTTTGATTCAAAGCAATGGCGATGAGCAAGCTAGTACACAGCTAAGGAGCACAGATAATATGACCAAGAAAGTAGACTCTGTGCGTTACTATAAATCATCAAGCGATAATCCCCCCTTGGACTGTCCTGGTGCAAAACCAAGACACAAATCATGTTTCCTAGAAGGGGGAGGACGTATCACAGGCAGAACACAGCGAGCTGAAATCTCTGAAACCGACTGGCCTTCACTTCCTACGAGACAGAGAAGCTCTTCTACCCCTGTATACGGGAGGAAACAGGACTGGACAACCGTGAATAGAAAGGTTAACAACAAACCTCCAAAACAACTGAATGTGAAACTGCAGAACAGATTTGCTCCACTATCAAAGGACCCTGGATCTATATCGGACAACCATCCATCTAAAAGTAGCGAAATAAGGTCTGAAAATCTGTTGAAAAGTAAAAGGCCACAGGGAAAGCTAAAGGCTAGGCCTGAAACCCTGATTGTGGGTGACTCTGCCGTAAAGGATGTACAAAGGATGTGCGGTAAGAACACTAAAGTCCTCTGCTTTCCTAAGGATATGGTCAACAACCTGAAGGAGAGAATTCTTCAGATTGCAGATGAATATCCAACTGTGACAAATATTGTTCTGCATACAGGGTCAAACGATGTGTCCAAACAACAGTCGGAGGTTCTGAAACGGGACTTTACTGGATTATTAAATACTGTAAACTCTCTGAATGCAGCTGTATTCATCAGTGGGCCTGTACCGCCCGTCAGAGGAGGAGACGAGAGATTCAGCAGATTGTTTGCACTGAATAAATGGCTTATATCAGCATGTACTGACCACTCAGTGCATTTTATCAACAACTTTAATATTTTTTGGGAACACAGGCATCTGTTTAAAGCAAATGGATTTAATTTTAACAAGTCAGGGGTGAAACTGTTCACCTCCAACTTGTTTTATTCCATACGTCATCCATCTGTGCTTGGTGCCAAGGCTGAGATAAACGAGGAGTTATCTAATAAAGAGGAACAAACAGTACTCCAAGAACAAACAAAGCCCAGCAGAAACCTTGAGGAGGAGCTCCATCTGCCCCACCCGGGAAGAGCCTCAGAAAGGAGAGACATCTGAGGCAAGAAGAGGGGGTCCCTATTTGCCTCCACCTCTCTCAACAACACCAACGACCAGGACCAGGGACCACGACCTTCCCCAGTCCCCCAAACCCCTGACAGGCCATCACCCTCCTCCCCCTCCCTTTCTCCCTCCTCCCCACACCTGAAATTCACTGAGGAGATGATGGAGCGGGTCAATGCTGGGCTCAGATCTACCCCCCGGCCCAATCCCTTTTTGTCCCCCATTAACCCCCCACCAGAGCAGCCAAAGGTTCGCCATCGAGCCCCGCCCTCAACAGAGCAATCAAAGTTACACTGCGCAGCCTCGCCGCCCTTAGTTCCTCCTTACCACCTTCATGCTCTGTCTCCGCAGTCTGATGTGTGATGTGTGGAGGGTCCGGGCTGCGAGGATTATGACAGTGGTGACTTTTCCCAGGAGAAGCTGGGACCCTGTTTATTAGAAGGTTTCAAAATTTCTGTACTTTTAGGTGACAGAAGGAGACATGTGGCCTGGTCAAAACACAAAGAGCTGCACTCTAAAAGATCTTTAAATGTAGTAAACATACCTTGTGTGCCACAGACTGCTCCCAAACACGAGGGGCAAATAATACCTCTAAAACACTTAAGTTGGCTTTATTAAACGTTAGATCTTTAGCTGGGAAAACATTTTTAATTAATGATTTAATCACTGAGCACAGCCTTGATTTTATGTTTTTAACTGAAACTTGGTTGGACCAAAGTAACAGTGGAGCTGTTTTCATCGAGACGACCCCTCCTAACTACAGTTTTATCAGTGAGGCCAGGGTGAGCAGGAGAGGAGGAGGGGTTGCCGTCTTATTTAATGAATCATTTCAATGTAAGCAGCTATCTCCTGGAAGTTTTCAGTCTTTTGAATATGTGGCGTTACAGCTGAAGGCTCCATCCAAAGTTGTGTTTCTTAATGTTTACAGGCCTCCCAAATACTGCACAGACTTTTTTAATGACCTCAGTGAACTGCTGTCTGTGATCTGTGTTGATTTCGACTGTGTAATTATTGTTGGGGATTTTAACATCCATGTGGACAACCCTCAGGACAAAGGGACTAAAGACCTGAGTAACACTCTGGGCAACTTTGGGCTGACTCAGCATGTAACAGAGGCCACACATAATAGAGGACACACTCTTGACCTACTGATCTCCAAGGGCCTGAGCATTTCAAAGGTTACTGTGTCTGATGTGGGCCTGTCTGATCATTACTGTGTTTTCTTTGAAAGTAAAATCTCAGCCCACACAAATATATCAACAGCAGTGATCACAAAACGGTGTATAACTGAACACAGTAGTGAGATCTTTAACCAGGTCTTCCCATTAACACCTGACCTGTCCAGAGGTTCAGTCAATGAGCTCGTCACTAGTTTCAATGCTAAAATGTTAAATGTAATGGACACTATTGCTCCCATTAAGGTGAAGGTTATCTCTGGAAGGAAGAAGTCTCCATGGAGAAACTCCACACTGGTGAAAAATGAAAAAAGAGAGTGTAGGAAAGCTGAGCGCAGATGGAGAAAAACAAACCTCCAGGTTCATTATGACATCTATAAAGAGAAACTTCACAATTATAATTTACAACTGAGGAGTGCAAGGAGGTCCTACTTCTCTGACATCATCACCAAAAACAGTCATAACGCTCGGGTCCTATTTTCTACAGTTGACAGGCTAACAAACCCTCCTGTGACAGTGGCAGCTGAACTTCATTCGACCATGGCCTGCAATGACTTTGCCAAATTCTTCACAGAAAAAATCCAAAAGATTAGACAAGCAATTGGTACATCAACAGCAGATCCAGGACATGTACTGTGTCCACCAAAAAACTGTTTAAACACATCAAACAGTTTCACCCTATTAACAACAAAGACCTGGAGGACATCTTAGGTCAACTGAACTCCTCCTCCTGCTGTTTAGATGTCCTGCCATCAAGTTTTTTCAAAAAGGTCTCAAAGACTTTGGAGTCAGACCTGTTACAGATCATAAACTTTTCTTTAACGTCAGGTGTGTTTCCAGAATCACTAAAAACTGCTGTAATTAAACCTATACTGAAAAAGGACAATCTTGACAAGACACAAATGAATAACTACAGGCCGATCTCAAACCTCCCATTTTTAAGTAAGATCATTGAAAAAGCAGTTTCTCAACAGCTCAATTACTTCTTAACACAGAATAACTGCTATGATGCCTTCCAGTCAGGTTTTAGACAGAACCACAGCACTGAACCGCTCTGACAAAGTGTTTAATGACATATGTCTGAATACAGACAGTGGAAAAATGTCAGTCTTAGTTTTACTGGATCTCAGTGCAGCATTTGATACAGTTGACCACAACATATTACTCAAACGACTGGAGAACTGGGCAGGTCTTTCAGGAACTGTACTAAACTGGTTCAAAACATACTTAGAAAACAGGAAATACTTTGTATTCAATAGGTAACTTCACATCTGAGCAGACAAGTATCACATGTGGAGTTCCCCAAGGTTCCATCTTGGGACCCCTTCTGTTTAACATCTACATGCTCCCACTGGCACAGATTATAAAGAACAACAAAATAAACTATCATAGCTACGCAGATGAACACACAAATATATATCACAATGTCACCAGGAGACCGAGGCCCTGTACAGGCTCTTGGTAAATGCATTGAGGAAAATTAATGACTGGTTGTGCCACAATTTTCTCCAGCTAAACAAAAACAAAACTGAAGTAATAGTCTTTGGTGCCAAAGAAAAACGATTACAGGTCACCAGAGAACTTCAATCTATACACCTAAAAACCACCAACCAGGCGAGAAATTTGGGTGTAGTGATGGATGCAGACCTAAACTTAGAAAAACACATTAAGACAATAACAAAATCAGCTTACTATCGCCTCAAGAATATTTCAAGGATAAAAGATCTGATGTCTCAACAGGACCTGGAAAAACTAGTCCATGCATTCATCTTTAGTAGGCTTGATTACTGTAACAGCATCTTTACAGGTCTACCTAAAAAATCAGTCAGACAACTACAGCTCATTCAGAACTCTGCTGCTCGAGTCCTCACTAAGACCAAAAAAGTGGACCACATCAGTCCAGCTCTGAGGTCTTTACACTGGCTGCCTGTCCATCAGAGGATAGACTTTAAAGTTCTGATGCTGGTCTATAAAGCTCTGAATGGTTTAGGACCAAAATACATCAGTGACCTCCTGACCCAGTATGAACCTTCCAGATCCCTCAGGTCATCTGGATCCGGTTTTTTATCAGTTCCCAGAGTCAGAACCAAACACGGAGAAGCTGCATTCAGCTTTTATGCTCCATATATCTGGAACAAACTCCCAGAAAGCCTCAGATCAGCTGAAACACTCAGTTTATTTAAATCCAGGTTGAAGACTCACCTATTCTCAGCTGCTTTTGAATAAAGCACCAAATCCACACTTTTAAGCTTAAATTTCAAAACTTACATTTTAACTACTGACTTTATCTACTGTTCTGATTTTATCTACTGTTTGATTTTTGATTTTAAATACTGTTTTGTTTGTTTGTTTGTTTGTTTGTTTGTTTGCTTGTCTTAATCAATTTTAAATCATGCTTTTTATTTGTTTTTGTTTTTAATGTCTCTGTAAAGCACTTTGAATCACCTTGTTGTTGAATTGTGCTATATAAATAAACTTGCCTTGCCTTGCCTTGCCTTAAAAAAAATTACACATATATATCAAGGAACACAATTATATATTATAACACATTGATGATTTATATGTGTTTAGGCCTGTCTCAGTACTCGGTTAGCATTTTTGGTGGGCCAAAACTAAGTAAATAAGTATCTGTCTGTCCATGATGTGTGTGTGTGTGTGTGTATGTATGTATGTATGTATGTATATATATATATATATATATATATATATATATACATATATGTGTGTGTGTGTGTGTGTGTGTACCAAAGCTACATTAATGGTGTGTAAGCTAAGAAAATCAATGTAGAAGTTAAGTTGTGCTATTGTACATTAACATTTTCATATTGTATGCCTGAAAATGTTTCTTTTGTGCATTTGTTTTCATCTAGGAAGAATTAAATGAAGTTGCTTTGGCCTGGAATGACCACAGAATGCGCCCAGTCCACAACTCCCGAAGTCCTCACGGCCGACCATCTTTTATGTATGCCCTCCCAGACATTTATGGCGCGAGGGACTGTCTCAAACATATCAATATGGACAAAGTTGAAGCCTGCCTTGAAGAATGCGTGTTCAAAGACTTTCCATGTGAAGAGGATGTTTTTCATCTCTGTGTAGAACTCATGTCAGAACATAACCTGGACTTCTCAGATGATGTGTTTCATACAGTGGATCTGTATGTAAAGCTAAGGCAGTTGATGCTTACTGAGTTGGAGCTTTTGCCTTAAAGGTTAGACATCATTATGCATTTGATTGAGGTGGCAAAAACACATTCTTTGACCCTTGTCCTTCAGGGACATCTAGGGATATTTAGGGCACCCCCCCCCCCCCTTTTGTTTGGTTTTAATTTTGCTACATTTGCTGTCTGCAACAAATATTACCCCAAAAGACACTTTTTTAATGCTGTATTTTGATATTTAAACTCTAACCTTTTATGAGTTATTAATTCATGGATGGTTGTCGTTTTGGGGGCACACATACATGGGTTTTGGGGGCCTGAAAATGTATTTCACAAACAGGGCCAAGTGAAAAAGGCTATAAAAATTGCATTTAATTTTTGGAGGGTTTTTTTTTTTTTTGGATGGTTTATTTCAATTAACAAACCATTTTTTTTGCGTTAAAAACCTTATTATTAAAACATATGTACACATAATGTCTGTTAAACCTGCTATTTGGAGGACATCATAAAGGATATGCAACAAATGTCACCTTGGAATTATGATTTCAACTTTTTGTAAATATGCTTTTTTATCTTTCTTTTTATTTGAGTAATTATTGATATTTTGAAATATCTGGTTATATAGCAGTAATTTTTTTTTCAGTCATTTTTTTTTTACTGCTGAGACTTTTTTTATATATACTGACTGTTTTCCTGATTATGGGCAGTATAATTATATATTTTTTAGCATATGGACATTTATGGACCTATGTTTTTTTTTTTCAGATTGCGCCTCAGAATAATAAAAACCCAGAATTTACCAAAATGAAAGATGTAATTTGACTCATTGAACACTTTATTATAAAACACAGATCTTTTGCCATCATCTTATCTTAAAGCAAAATAACTGTACTGTATTTACAGTTACACAAAAAAACTTAAAGTATTCTTATAAAAATCAAATTGCAAGCACAAGACTTGGAAAAAGTAAGACAATACACATAACAAAAATATGCAATATTAACTTCATATAAACTTCAATTAGTATTAAAAATACAAACTTTCTAAAAACAGAGAATGGGACAATAAGAAGAGACTGAGGATAATATGGCAAGATCTGATAACAATATCCTACAATTACTTAAAGAATAAGAACAGTGTGGTCTAAAACCACTATGAAGCAAATACATTAGGCTCGAAGATGAAAACAAATATAGGAAAATATCTTTTAAATAACTACCCCATCTGCTATGCAGTTTAAAAAAGGGGGCTATGATAAACAAGGTTTTTTTCCCATCACAAAAATCAGGAAAAGCCAACCAAAAGTCAACCTTCAGCTCAGCAATTGCTGATTTCACAGAAATCCCAAATAAAAGCATATAGGTGTTCCTTATGGCCATTCAATTTAGCAAAAGTCAACATAACCCAGATGGCTAAACAGAACTGTACGAACATAACTGTATTAAAATACAATGATATAATAAAACCTGACTTGTAAACTGTAAAATGTGTGCACAATGATAAAACATGTAGGAGATATTGAATATATCTCTTACATGTACTACATACTACATATTGCAGGGGTCTCAATCTCAAATTTTCTGGTGAGCCACTAGAATACATGTCATCTTGTGACATTACATTAATAAAATTTGACAAATTAAAATTAACCTAATGCATTTTTAAGTTGATTTTGGATTCAAATAATAGAAAATTGAATAAAAGGTGGGAAAACTGCTTTGATTGTTCACATGCAGACATGCTGACTGAGGAAATGGGAATTCTTATAAATGGTCTCCAGACTGCCACTTTGAGACCTCTGCAGAAATGCATTTCACAAGTGTTTAGAAAAATATTGCCTCAGTTGTAATACGAAAACACAAACACAAAGAAGTACCTCAAATTACATTACAGTGGTATTTCACCAAAGACTTTTTCTTAGAACTCAGTTTTTAAACACCTGAAACCTTTGATGGGACATTCACTTGGGAACACTTTAGTTTTAGTTCACAACTCAAATATAATTTGTTGTAAAACAACAATGGCTTTTAAGCCAATGTCTGTGAATCAAACCTTTAGATAATGTCCATGACCCACACATTTGATTCCAACACACTGTTCATCTCCGATCTGAAGTCAGGATAGCTGTCATAATTTATTGACAGCTCCAGTACACATCCACGTGTGTGCCACAGGTCGTCTCTGGAAACCTTTAAGTTCGTTAAACCCAACGATGATGTTCTTTCCAAGATGTAAATCTGAACCTGTGCAAAACCTGAGGAACAAACACAAATGTTCCTTCTCAGCATTCTTCACATATGTAGTTAGATATTTCTGAATCAGCTTCTGGTGAGCCGTCATTGTTTCAGGGAAAGTGAGACACTTGAGAACTTTTCTCACATTTGGTTGGAGGGTTTCAAAAAGTGACGATAGATCACAAATGTTTTCCCATGCAGTGCTGAGTGTTCTTGCCCACTGTTCAATAACATAGGCAGGCTCTTGGACAAGTGTTTTGTGTGCAAGCTCCAATAGGACTTCAGTGGCATTGTAGGCTGTTGGTATCTTTCTGCAGCTGTGGTTATCAAGTATGTCTATAAGTTCTTCTTGGTCCACGATGCTAAAGTCTGATCGCCACGCCTCTAACACTGTACGCTCAGATTCAGGCATGAACTTAAGGAAATCCTCCACAATATCACTCTTTACATATCCAAAGGCAGCTTGTTCTAGAATGGCAGGTGCAATTTTCACAGGCAGATATTTCTCTCTAACCCATCCAAATGCAATGATTCTGCCCACACTCTCCCAATCCTGTTGCCCAAAATCATGCCTTAAGAAGGGCACTTTGCAAACATTTCCAGTGGTGCACTGGTCATAGAATTCTTTCCAGAATTCTGAAAGACAATCTCTCACAACTCCCCCATCATCATGGGCCATTTCAGGTGTTCCATCAGGCAGTACGAACTGGATTTTGATGTCGACATCTTCAAGGTACTTATCACTAAAATGTGAAATGAGCTCTGACATTACCTGCCCTCTGTGGACCACCCACTACTCTCCTTACTCTCTCACTGGATGGACCAGGGTGTGGAGAAAAAATCACGGTGTCATCCAAATTTATTGGCTCACTGTCAGAAAGGGGCCAACAAAAATAATGTCACTGCTGTGAGAAGTGTTAGCACTTAGAGACTGCGTGGAAGATTGTGGAAGGTTATCGTTTGGAGTGTCTTCAATGTATGTCACATCATGGCTGATTGTTTCAAATGGAGCAGATGTTTGGACTGTAGTGACAGTAAAAGAAGAGGTTTGGTTTTGAGGACTCTCTTCAATTTCTGAAGATGGATGCAAACCTGGGCTGGAATTCTGAAGGCTGTCATTTTTTCTTTGTGGTGAGGTAGAACCTGAGGATATTTAGTTTTGTGGCATGATAAAGTTCTCCTACTGTCAATGCATCATCGACTATCATCTCTTGATAATCCTTTAGATAACAGTCAAAATCTGTTAAGGGCCCCTGAATGTTTCCTCCATCTGGAAAGAACAGGCCTGTTGCAACCTGTAATATGTCCCTTTTCTTGGCATCCTTGCAAATGTCTATTTTTCTTGTTCCTCCTCCTCGTCTAGCTCTAACCTGCTTGAAAACCTCAGTGTCTTCATCATAATGCATCCATCCTATTTCTATTTTTCTATTTCTCTTCAGAGCATTTCTTTTATGGGTTGTTTGGAATGTTCTTCTTGCCGTGTACTACTGCCATCCTCTTCAGATAATTTTCTTTTGGACAGTTTGGATTTCAGCCGTTCAAAAAGCGCTGACTTGCGGCTGCTGCCCCTCCGTCTGCAAAATCCAAATACTGCTAGACGATCACCATATGATGGCAAATAAGTCTTCAGCTCCTCATCTGTCATTAGACTTATGACACTGGCATCAATCTAAAGATGGAAAAATAATTTAATTTATTAAAACAACCAGCCTTGAAAATACAATCCTATTTTTAACTTAAGAACAATAAGGAAAAGTTGCATTTCAACCAGTATCTTGTTGGAATTAAGTACCTTCTCATTCTCCAAGGTCTGTATAATTTCCTCAGAGACTTCTCTTTGTTTCAAGAATTCAATCAAGTCTCCCATGCTGTAAGGAAGAATGTAAATTAAAATTACCTATTATAAAGCCACAATATTATCATCAAAGTATCTGTGCCTACATTATGAGATCTGACTATGGTGGAGAAGTGGGAATTGCATTTTTAAGTGTCCATTTGCACTGTAACTACAATCTGCATCACAATACAGTCAATCCCACATTTTCTCAGTTTTCTGGTTACATTTTTATTGGTTTTATTCCTTATTTATATAGTTTTCAGTCATATTCCCTGTTTTGGGGTGATTTGTGATTTTGTTTTATACAGTGCTGTACACTTATTACGCATGCTTTCAGCAAAACGTCTGTTTCATCAAACGTAACAGGTGTCATTAGTGTGTAACAGAAATGGTAAATAAATGGTAAAATGGCCTGTATTTATATAGCGCTTTTCTAGTCCCTAAGGACCCCAAAGCGCTTTACATATCCAGTCATCCACCCATTCACACACACATTTACACACTGGTGATGGCAAACTACATTGTAGCCACAGCCACCCTGGGGCGCACTGACAGAGGCGAGGCTGCCGGACACTGGCGCCACCTGACCACCACCAGAAACCTTATAGGTACCTTTGGTTAACCCTCACGTTGCATTCTATTCAACTTTGTATGTAACAATCGCTGTCACAGCGTTTTTGTATACCTTTTATCCAGTTATCATTTGTAGGAAGGCATTCAAAGCTGAAGAACCTGGCGCCATTTGTAGCTCACCGTAGCTCACGAGACGATCCAGTTTTGAGTGCGCGCGCCTTTGTGCCATATCCTTCCGGGTAACAAGGAAATGACGTCAGCCACGTAGATTACTGATTGGCAGAGCTAACTCGAAATTTGGAGTTATTTTTCTCATTATTTCGAGTTACTAAGTCGAAAATTCGAGTTGCTAAGTCGAAATTTCGAGTTACTAACTCGAAATTTTGAGAAACTAAGTCAAAATTTCGAGAAAATAAGTCGAAATTTCGAGAAAGATAACTCGAAATTTCGAGTTAAGTATCGTTTTTTTTTTAGTGGCGGAAACTGGCTTCCATAGGATGTCGGGGCAGCATGAGTAGGAGCATATTTTTTTTATTAATGATTACCGGTGCTGGAAAAGCTAGCGCTTGATGCAGTGTTTTGATGCAATGCGTGTGTGTGCCTGCGTGCGGAGGGGGGCGTCGCGCAGAGAGAGCTGCTTTTTCATGAAACGGGAGTACACTAGTAAACTTACAGGAACATATACCACTACCAACGTTTGGATCGATATCGCCATCGATCTGCACACCCTTGTCTCCTGGATCGTAGCTGAGATCAGCGTGAACCACGGGTGTCTCTGCTCCCTTTTCTATTTCCTGTGTTTGGAAAAACTTCCAGCTTCATCACGGAGTTTCTCTCGGTTTGTGGGCTCATATAAAGGTAAGCGCCGAGCTAACTTTAATGTGGGTTCAGTTTATGTTGAGTTTAGCTTTGTTGAGAAATAATAGATTGTTCGGTATATATTGGAGTTAGACTGTAGACTTTCTGATTGCTTGCAACATTATGAAATGGCGGTTGCTACGGGGTAAGAACATGGCTGTGTCCCAAACTAGCGACCACATGCTTCGTAGTACACACACTTCGCGTACTACGCTCAGCGGTACTACGAACAGGCTTGTGAAATGGGGCGGTCTGGCCTTATTAGCGCTTTACAGATTGCCTAGCAACCATGATACTAACCGCGAGAAATGTTTCATACAGTATTGTTTGACACAAATGAAGGAGAAAAAAATGTTTGTTTTTTTCGTTCATTTTTTATGACATCACTTTGATTTGTTGAGTATCCGAGGCTGAGACCACGGGACTGTAAAAACATGATCTTAAGATTAGCTAATAAATTACAATTAGCTAATGTTGTTCAGAAGACTACAGTCGTCTCAGTTTGGCAACATAAATATAATATGGCCAATATTATATTTATTGTCAGATTATTATGATATATTACAGCAGTGAGCTTGAACTCTGTGTCATTCACTGAGCTTCAGTAAAGATTCACATGTCAGTTTTTTATATCACCTTAAATTTTCACTCAAAGACAAGTATTTTTGACAGTGTACATATATATTTATCATATATATAAGAGGCAAGTAGTGTTCGTTCATTAAGTTGGCATTACTAAATTTGGCTCAGTGCTTATACATGTTTAAAGAGAATATTTAAAGCATACAAACAATATAAGCAATATGATACAACAAACACAGCAGTACTACTAATCCAAAATACTCAAAGCTTCATAGAACTGAAACAAACATTTATTTTTAGCTCCATTCTGCTGCTGATACATACTTTAGGTTTCTGAACATTAAACTTGTTGCTGCCTTTCATAGTGTGTAACTTGAAGGCCCTGAGTGCTTTCTCCCACACTGAAAAAACGGAATGATAAAATTTATTTGAGCATTACCTAATAAGACTGATTCAGGACAGACAATTAGTTATTTTAAACTTTTATAGCAGTCGTTCACAAACAGGGAACAGTCTGTCTATTCTCTCCATCTGTCAGCTGCTGCTGGCCGTGATATTCAGGACTGCAAACCAAGCAGCATCACTGACTTTCAGCTTGTTGTGTTTGTGGATATATGACTGACTTATTATCCATAAAATCATCACATTCTCTGTAATATTAAGGTCGACTATTAAACGGCGTATACTTTAAAGTCAAAGCTTTAAAACCAAGTTAACGCACAAAGTACAAACATCACTAATGTCACATACCTTTGCCAACGTGTGGCCAACAGTAATGTTTTAGTGTTCTTTGTTATTAAACATTTGCACATAAATAAGTAGTATAACATTCAGTACTTAGTTTTAAAAGTTTACTTTTTGGCAACCACGCTGCTGGTTTTTTTTGTTTTTGTGAAAAAATTAGCCAAAGCCACCGCTGCTCTATGAATTCTAGGATATGCTGGGCTGCGAATGATACACCTGATCCATCCTTCAAATCCGGGGAAGTGAAGGGCCCATTTGTTGCCTTCAAGGCTGCAGACCCTGAATTGGGATACAGCCATATAGTGGGGTGCTCGGCCTGTCCTCCAGGCTGGTACCTGTTTATCTGGCTTTTTTTAGACTTTATTTTCATTGAAAGTTTTATAGTTTTGACATTCATCCACATAAAAAAAACAATAAAACACACTGACAATAACATATTGGCACAGTGAAACCATCAGATCTGCCTGGTCCGGGGGAGCTCCCCTCGACCTCTTAAGTCCCATGTCTTCAGGTTTTGTGCTACTGCCATGTAGCACTTTACAGTCGACCCCTGGTGATGTTCGGAAGGGTATTTCCAGTCTATTTTATGAGGAGCCTTCTAAAAGCAGTGGTCATGTCCTTAGCAGGCTTTTCTTCTTCCAGTGGTTATGTGAAAATATTTAGCTAAACTCTGGTTATATAACCCACCAACCATCATCCCACATTGCTACCTTCAACAAATCTCTCCCACTTCCTCCAGTTTTTATGAAATTGGTCCATTTTGAGGTTCAAAAGAGATGTAAGTTCACCATTCTGTATATTTCCTCCATTATTCCTATCCAATCTTTCTTTGTTGGGGGGTCTTTCTCCAGCCACTTCCTGGTAAGAACTTTTTTACCTGCTCCCAACAGGATATTTATCAAATATTTGTCCTTTAAGGAGACTGCTTATGGGTATCGCCCAAATACACAGTACAGAAATCCAAATTAAATTTGGATTTCTGTACTGTGTACAGTCACCAAAGTAAATTGATTTACCAGTCACCAAGTAAATTGATTTGACGATTTCACTCCAGTATGGTTGGATTACTGGGCATTTCCAAAATATATGAAAGTGATCTACCATATTTTCCACACAGTTTCTCCAGCAGTATCCATCTCTCGGTTGACCTTTTTGTTTGTATTTTATTTGGGGGGTTATAAAAAAAACCCTAATATAATTTTTCCATGTGAATTCCCTCCAATAACCCGAACTAGTAGTTTTCATCTGTGTTCCACATATATTTAACCAACTTTCCTCTGATATGTTGACTTTAGCCTCAATTTCCCATTTAATTTTAATATAATTGGTTGATTGACCCTTCAATTATTGTAGGTTCTTATAAAGTTTAGCTATCAATTTATTTTTAATCTTACCTTTATAAGCCTCTATTATAAGGGGGACTAGGCCTCTACTATGTTCTTCTGTAGTTTTTATGTTACTGTTAAAATAGGACCTGACTTGGAGATATCAGAAAAAATCTTAGTTTTGAAACCATAGGTGTCTCTTAGATTTTCAGAACTATGTAATCCTTCTTTTCCTGACATTGAGCAAAATGGTCCAATTCCCCTTGTTAACCAATTTGTATAAAATCCATCTATTTGTGCAGGGATAAATTCCTTATCATATGTGACCCATCTGAGTTGTTTTATGTCGGCTACTGATTTGAGGCTTTTGCATTCATCATACCATATCTTTAAGGAGTTTTAGTCCACTCGTTTAGATTGTTTTTCTGTTCCAAATGTAATTTTTTGTCTGCTAATATTATTTGTAGTGGTAATTTTAATTGTGTCACATCTGAATACTTCAGCAACTTAATCTCATTCTTGTGAGATTTAAGATGACATGAAATGTTTGCAGAACAATACCCCACTTTTATGCTTTAAACGGGGGTTAACAAAGTCATCCTAACAAAACACACACTTACAAATTGTATCGTTTTCTTCTGATCTACAGCCGCAGCCTATAGAGATTGACAGACCACGTGACTTAGTGTAGTCACGGTAAGTCAGTTAGTCTGCTGCCTAACTTTCATCACGCACATATATGGTCTTAAGTGTGAGTGCATACACTCACAAAATGTTTAATAAGTTCGGATCCCTGCAACAAGCCCAGGTCCAGTTTACTTTGGTGATTTGGACTATTCCATTTCACAGCTGTTGTTAAATTATTTTCCTCCATCTCGTGTACAGGCCAACGCAATCTATTTGTTGTTTCAGGTTGTAGTATTACACAACATTTTCAGATCTAATAGAAATAAAATAAGTGTTTCATAATTCATTCAATTTATTGTCTTTATCTATAACTGGCGTCATCGTTTTATTCTTGTATAGAATCTTACAGGAAAGAGGCAAAATTGTATTCCTTTATGCTTTATTAGCTGATTTGGTGAAAAACAAATCAACAATGCCAAAAAACATATCAAAGCAACATGCTGGAAAACAGTTATTCATCACTTGATTGCTTCGATACAACACTTGGGCACATATATGAGGGACTTTTCATGGCTGTTTTGATATCGCTCTCTCTCTCTCTTATCAAATCTCGCTGTGTTAGTAGCTTTAAACTTGGTATGACCCAGGTTGATAGAGGGTTCCCAGTCTGGATCGCATTCCTGCATTTTGCTCACTGTGGCTTTCCTACAAAACACAACAAACATTAGCCCGCAAAGCCACAGTGAGCAAAGCAGCATAGCGCAACGAATTTAATTCAAATCAATATAAGACTTATTTGTAACCTACATCAACAATTATGTTATGATAACTTATGTAATAACTACAACAGAAGACTTACCTTTGTGGAAATGCTTGGAGCAGACTAACATGTCAGCTGGAGTGTTCTAAGACGTTATATTTGGTCTGCAATCCAGGCCATCCGTCGGCTCTTTGTTACTTCAGAAGCATGGTGTAACCCAGTGTTAAAAACGGGATTAAAAGCATAAATATGAATACTCATTTGATTAAAATACTAATTTCATAATGGTAATAAATACTGCTAAAAAGAAGGTAAATATAATAAATATTGAAAAAAGCATGTAAACATAAGTTTAATTAATATGTACGTATGTATATGTAATATATAAATGGTGTGGGGGCAGGACTTAGTCCTGTGGAGTGTGTTTGTTAGATCCACTGAGCGACCAATCATTGGCCGGTCTGACCCCTCCCCCAGTCTGTGTGCGCTGCTCAGACACCTGTGCGTGCCTGCGTGTGCCAGTCAGAAACGCCAGAGACACAGACGGTGAAAGGTCCGGTTACCCGTGCGGTGAAGAAGCTAGCTGGATAGTAAAAGTCCTGTTTTCGGTGAGAATAATAAGAGTGATACTGTACTCCAGAGGCCGTGAGCCAGCGTGAGCACTGTGAAGCCCCGTGTAGCATTTGTTGCTTCACATGGTAAGTCCCAGGCAGTGCACGTGCGCTAGCATAGCATGCTACTTGCCGCTAGCTCCGATGCTAACTTCCGCTAGCCATTTTGCAATGAAAGTGCCCTTTCGGAGGCTAAAGCAATTAGCACTGAGTCTGCTGCACTTTATACGAAATGTTCTTTAAAGGTTCATGTCACATTACTGTGGTATTGATGTGTAATGTATGGTTTTGTGCGAAGTTATGTTAGCACATGTTCACTTTTCTCATGGTGCTAATTATAGTTCTGCACACTGAGTATTAGCAACGTGAAGTTAAGTGCCTTCACCTGCACTTTACTTAGCTGGAACTTGATAAGTCTCAAGCCAATGTGTATTTTTAATGCACTGCTGAGCTATTTTGTATTATTTTAAATGTGTGTTTCCTATGCACTTTTTCCCTTTTGAAATTAGAATAATTTGTTGTACAACATATTTTGAAAGAAATTTAGAAACACTACAAGCAACTACTAGTAGTAATAAGTTACAGATATCATAGCTTAAATGTTGAACTACTGTGTTCTGGCCTGGTCCCCAGGTCAGGTTTTTTTCCTTTGCTTATTTGGATTGGATTGGTTTTGAGGACCTGAGAAGAATCGAGGATCCCTTTTCCAGTACTGGATGGCGAGCCCAGCCCAAAGAGCCGGATGAACTGGTAGATTGTAACCCGACTGGTTACAAACACACTGAGTGACTATTGAACATTGACAGACTGAAATTGACTTTAAAAAAAAGACACAAAAGACAATATATCCTTGGGTCGACCATTTGTGGGGTTTATTCTATTTTATTTTTGTTTTAAAAAGCGCGCTCTACTTTTGTTAAATGTGCACAACCTGCTAAATTTTAATAATTGCTAATAAATGCAATTGTGTTTTCTACACCTACTGTGTACAAGTCCTCTGTTGTCATACACCCTTGGCTCCTACGAATCTAGAACCTGTCTGATCTGGCCCATATTTCCCTTCTGTCCTCATACTGTGGTTAAAGGTAACTACACTGCCTGTACTACATGCAAAGAAGGCAAGAAGTAACACTAACAGGTCTTACATGCCCACTACTAGTATTGCACCACCAGTGTTACATGAGTTACAAAAGTGGCGAGCCAGCCAGGAGCCTAGAGTGTTGTGTGACAACATTGGAATCCTCTTTGACCTTTGATCAGACGCTCACATACGGTGAAAATGGATTTTGTCGAGAAGTATGCCGTTAAAGTACCAAATGCCATTATTGTTAGCGGTGTTACAGATAGAGAGAAAGACAAAGAGGTATTTGAGTTTCTGGAGCAACATGGTACTATTCGTAGAGTGCTCGCTGTCGATGATGACTCTTCTGCATTCCACAAAAGTCAGATTGTAGAGTTCGAGTCCGGTGCATCCGTTGAAATGTTAGCACCTAAGCTGCCTTACCTCTTTCAGTCCACTGACAATCCAGATGTCAGTTACCGCATTCGAGCCTTAACGGACGTCTATACTAAGACCGTAGGGGGCAGTGTTACTGAGGCTTACATTAGCAACCTGAAGGGTTTGGCCAAGTTAAGTGGGAAGGATTTCGAAGAAGTGTTGCGGGAGGCCATGTCCACAATAGGGAAGACCATCGAAGCTGCTGAGACAGCTGAGATAAACCCCGAAAATGATACTGCTGATCAGATTTGCCCTGTGGTAGGATCCACACAACTTGGAGCCTCACCTTCAGTCTTAACTGAACTGCCTCAACCTCCTGAACCCATTCAGGGCACATTCCAACGCCCCATGAGACCAAACTTGACACCTCAAATGTTGAGCCCAACTGACCTCAACCCACCAGAGGTTCAGAAAATAGTAGTTGAGCATGTTGTCAAGAGTGTTGAGAAGACATCACATGCTCACTCTACATTAAGACTCAGAGCTTTCTCTGGCAAGATGCCCAGACCTTACAGCGAAGCTGACTATGAAACATGGCGTTCTCACGTTGACTTGTTGATGGAAGATGCTTCTTTGTCTGAGTTGGAAAAAACTCGTAGGATTCTTGAAAGTCTCCTTGCTCCCGCTTCTGATGTCATCCGCCCTCTTGGGCCAGAAGCCACTCCTGCAGACTATCTTAAACTTATGGATTCAGCTTTTGGCACCGTCGAAGACGGTGAGGAACTGTTTGTACGCGTTATGAACACCCTCCAAGATCACGGTGAAAAGCCCTCTGCTTATCTGCTTCGTTTGCAGGTGGCGCTCAATCACACCGTGCGCAGAGGTGGGCTTGAACCACATGAAGTAAATAAGCAGCTTCTTAAACAGTTTTACAGAGGCTGCTGGGATGATAACTTGCTAACGGAGTTGCAGTTGGAGCTAAAGCATAAGGAGCCACCCACTTATGCAGAGCTATTGCTTCTCCTGCGTACTGCAGAAAATCGACAAGAAGTTAAAAGCCAGCCTAAAGTCACACACAAGAACAGATTCCTTTGACCTTCCTAAAGGTCTAATTGGTACAAAGAGTACTGCACAAGTGGAAGTTTATGGTCACACAGTGAGTTGTTTGCTAGATACTGGTTCCCAGGTGACTACAGTCCCCGAGTCCTACTATCATCAGCATTTGTCCTCTCATGAGATTAAGCCATTGTTTGAACTTTTAGAAGTTGAAGGTGCCAACGGTCAGTCTGTGCCTTACTTAGGCTACATTGAACTGCATGTCACTTTCCCAAAAGACTTCCTTGGCATTGAAGTTGAAGTGCCAACACTTGCCTTAGTTGTCCCCGATGTGCGCACAGCTTCTCAGTCCTTAGTGCTAATTGGCACAAACACATTAGATGTACTTTATGAGCTGTACTCTGACGCGTGCCATGAACTGCAGCTGAACATGCCATATGGCTATAGGGCAGTTCTAAAAGTTCTTGAGTCACGACACAAACAGTCCAAAGACAGTAGTCTTGGTTTAGTGACGATGCACAACAAACAGCCACAGTTGATTCCAGCAGGCCAAACTGTTGTTCTGGATGGTGCTGTAGCTGTGTCAGCCGGTAATGGTGAAAAGTCCGTCTTGTTAGAGTATCCACGAATGTCAGCCTTACCTGGTGACATCCTTGTGAAACCTTGTCTCATAGACCTACCTGAACGAGCACCTTACCTTGTTCCAGTTATACTTACCAATGAATCCGAACATGATGTGACAATCCCTCTAAATTGTGTCATCGGAGAAGTCAGTGCATATCAAAGAGTTCTATCTCAAGAGCACTCAGTGAGAACTCAAAGATCCCGAACTGAGCAGAAGTCAAATGTAACATATAACTTTGACTCTTCCCCTCTTAGCGCTGAATGGAAGGAGCGCATAACCGAAAAGCTAAGCCAAATGCCCGAAGTGTTTGCACAAATTGATCTCGACTTTGGAAAAACGGATCAAGTGAAACACACAATCAGATTGTCAGATTAAACATCGTTCAAGCATAGAGCGCGTCCCATCCATCCGAACGACCTGGAAGCAGTCCGTAAGCACCTCAAAGAACTGCAAGAAGCTGGTGTGATCAGGGAATCTACCTCCCCTTTCTCTTCACCCATTGTAGTCGTGCGGAAGAAAAATGGTGAAGTCCGCCTCTGTATCGACTACAGAAAGCTTAACGCGCAGACTATAAAAGATGCTTACGCTCTCCCCAATTTGGAGGAAACGTTTTCCACCTTGATCGGGTCGCAATGGTTCTCTGTCCTGGATTTAAAATCGGGGTACTACCAATTTGAGATGGAGGAGCTGGACAAACCCAAGACGGCGTTCGTATGTCCCATCGGCTTTTGGGAATTTAATAGAATGCCCCAAGGCATTACAAATGCCCCCAGCACGTTCCAGCGACTCATGGAGAAATGTATGGGTGACATGAACCTGCGTGAAGTGATCGTGTTTCTTGATGACATCATTGTATTCTCCAAGACACTTGAAGAACATGAGGCTCGCTTAATGAAAGTTCTTGATCGCCTGAAAGAATATGGGCTCAAACTCTCACCCGAGAAATGCAAGTTTTTCCAAACTTCTGTCAGATATCTCGGGCATATTGTGTCCAGCAAGGGAGTGGAGACTGACCCTGAAAAGGTGGAAGCCTTAAGTACCTGGCCTGTGCCTCGTGATCTTAAACAGCTCCGCTCATTCTTAGGTTTTTCAGGGTACTACAGGCGGTTCATTAAGAACTATTCGAGTATCGTTAAGCCCCTCACTGACTTAACATCAGGCTACCCTCCTTTGCGCAAAAGCACAAAGCCTAAAGCTAAGTCTGTAAAGTACCATGACCCCAAGACACCTTTCGGCGAGCGATGGACTCCCTCTTGTGATCTTGCTTTCAAAACCATCATTGAAAAGCTCAGTACTGCGCCTGTATTGGGTTTTGCTGACCCTAAACTGCCATATACGCTCCATACCGACGCCAGCACTACAGGGCTTGGCGCCGCGCTCTATCAAGAGCAGAATGGCCAGACCAGGGTGATAGCTTATGCAAGCCGTGGGTTGTCCAGGAGTGAATCCCGTTATCCTGCCCATAAGTTAGAGTTCTTAGCCTTGAAGTGGGCAGTGACGGAAAAGTTTGCAGATTACTTATATGGAAATCAGTTTACTGTCATGACAGACAGTAATCCTCTGACGTACATATTAACTACTGCTAAGATGGATGCCATGAGTTACAGATGGCTAGCTGCCCTGTCAACGTTTAGCTTTAAGCTCCAGTACAGAGCAGGCAAGCTTAACTCAGATGCAGATGGCCTTTCTAGAAGGCCACATGGCGAGTTGCTTAACGACGCAGTGTCCCAAAAAGAGTTCGACCGCATACAGCAGTTCACACAGACTCACCTGTCCCTACCTGACAGCAGTTTGAGTCCTGAAGTAGTGTCTGCTATTTGTGAGAAACATCTTGTATGCAGCTCTCAAAATGACACCATCCCTTTGGTTCACTCGCTAGCCATTTCTGCAGCTGCCATTCCAGGTGACTTTGTCAATGAAAATGACTGTGGTGGTCTTCCTGTTATACCCCATATGTCCCCTGAACAGATCACAAACGAACAAAGAACAGACCCTTGTCTGAGGGAAGTCATTGCACAAATTGAAACTGGAGAGAAGGTCCCACCAACTGTGCGAGCTGAACTTCCTGACATCAATCTTTTACTCCGAGAGCTCAATCGACTGGCGATGCACAATAACATCCTGTACCGAACTCGCCAAGATGGAGGAGATGTTACTTACCAGCTTGTCTTACCTGAACAGCTCCGTGACTCAGTCTTCCAAAGCCTCCACTGTGACATGGGCCATTTAGGCACTGAGCGTACCTTAGATCTTGCCCGAACAAGGTTCTATTGGCCTCGCATGGCAGCATATATAGAACACAAGATCAAAACATGCAACCACTGTGTAAGACGTAAAACTCCTCCAGAAAAAGCAGCTCCACTTGTGAATATCAAATCCAGCAGACCCCTCGAATTAGTCTGCATGGACTTCCTGTCCATTGAGCCTGATCGAAGTAATGTAAAGGATGTGCTTGTATTAACTGATCATTTCACAAAATATTCATTAGCCATCCCTACCAGCAATCAGAAAGCTCAGACCGTTGCAAAAGCCCTTTGGGACAACTTCATAGTCCACTACGGGATACCCGAACGATTGCATAGCGATCAAGGTCCCGACTTCGAGTCCCACCTTATCCAAGAGCTTTGCAAGATCATGGGCATTCGCAAAATTCGGACAACACCCTATCACCCCAGAGGGAACCCGGTAGAACGTTTCAATAGAACGTTACTAAGTATGCTAGGTACTCTTGAGGAAAAGGACAAAACTCAGTGGCACAACTATGTCAAACCACTCGTTCATGCGTACAATTGTACGAAAAATGATACAACTGGTTTTGCTCCATATGAGTTGATGTTTGGCCGTCAGCCAAGATTGCCAGTCAATCTAGCATTTGGGCTGCCCTTTAACAACAAAAGTTTCAAGTCGCATTCTCAGTACATAACAAAACTAAAGGCAACTCTACAAGAGACCTACAAACTAGCAACAGACCATGCTAACAAAATAGCAGAAAGAAACAAAACAAGGTTTGATATGCGAGTGAAACCCTCAAAACTAGACCCAGGTGACAGAGTTTTGGTGCGTGCAGTCCGTCTCAGAGGCAAGCACAAGCTAGCCGACAAGTGGGAGACTGATATTCACGTTGTGGTGAACCAAGCAGGTGACTTGCCCGTCTACAGTATAAAACCCCTAACGAAAGAGGGCCCAGTCCGCACAGTCCACCGCGATCTCTTGCTCCCTTGTGGTTTTCTTGCCCCTGTTGAGGAGAAACCTGTCCAACCAACTCATGTACGCAAACCAAAAACAAGGCAATCACCTAAACAACATGAGGAATGTCATCATTCGGAACTGGAGGATGAGGATGTCTGTTGGTTCAGAGAGGAACCTATTCAAGAGCCCATAAAGGTCACTCGAGTCTATGAGATTCCCCAGCCAAAGACACACCCTAATGATCACAACCATGCTGAAACTAACTTGCCTGGACATGACAACTTACATGAACATGACAACTTGCCTGGACGTGACAACTTACCTGAACATGACAACTTGCCTGGGCGTGACAACTTACCTGAACATGACAACTTGTCTGGAGGTGACAATTTAACCGGATGTGACAACTTACATGAACATGACAACTTGCCTGGACGTGACAACTTACCTGAACATGACAACTTGCCTGGGCGTGACAACTTACCTGAACATGACAACTTGTCTGGAGGTGACAATTTAACCGGATGTGACAACTTACCTGAAAGTGGAAATCCACTTGGATGTGGAAGCCTAGAGGAGAGTGAAACCATGGTGGAACACTCAAACACTGACAATGAAAGCGAGAGTGACTCTAACTTACCCGATGGACCTACCTGTGATGGGCCAGTGGAAGAAGACAACTCAAATGATAATCAAGCAAACTCAAGTCAGTCAAATACTGAGAGTGAAGCTGCAGCGGCTATAAGGCGCTCAGAGAGAACAAGAACCCAACCAGAACGACTACAATATAGTCAGTTGGGAAATCCCCTCGTTTCCATTGCCCAGTCCCTGTTTCAAGGTCTAAGCCTGGCTTTTACCAATGCCTTGACAGAACAAGATCCTGTGGTCATCCCCATGAATGCTGGTTCCCCTGTCATTACCGTTTAGCTATCCCATGCAAAGGGACTTGCATGATTCTAAGGGGGGATAGTGTAACCCAGTGTTAAAAACGGGATTAAAAGCATAAATATGAATACTTATTTGATTAAAATACTAATTTCATAATGGTAATAAATACTGCTAAAAAGAAGGTAAATATAATAAATATTGAAAAAAGCATGTAAACATAAGTTTAATTAATATGTACGTATGTATATGTAATATATAAATGGTGTGGGGGCAGGACTTAGTCCTGTGGAGTGTGTTTGTTAGATCCACTGAGCGACCAATCATTGGCCGGTCTGACCCCTCCCCCAGTCTGTGTGCGCTGCTCAGACACCTGTGCGTGCCTGCGTGTGCCAGTCAGAAACGCCAGAGACACAGACGGTGAAAGGTCCGGTTACCCGTGCGGTGAAGAAGCTAGCTGGATAGTAAAAGTCCTGTTTTCGGTGAGAATAATAAGAGTGATACTGTACTCCAGAGGCCGTGAGCCAGCGTGAGCACTGTGAAGCCCCGTGTAGCATTTGTTGCTTCACATGGTAAGTCCCAGGCAGTGCACGTGCGCTAGCATAGCATGCTACTTGCCGCTAGCTCCGATGCTAACTTCCGCTAGCCATTTTGCAATGAAAGTGCCCTTTCGGAGGCTAAAGCAATTAGCACTGAGTCTGCTGCACTTTATACGAAATGTTCTTTAAAGGTTCATGTCACATTACTGTGGTATTGATGTGTAATGTATGGTTTTGTGCGAAGTTATGTTAGCACATGTTCACTTTTCTCATGGTGCTAATTATAGTTCTGCACACTGAGTATTAGCAACGTGAAGTTAAGTGCCTTCACCTGCACTTTACTTAGCTGGAACTTGATAAGTCTCAAGCCAATGTGTATTTTTAATGCACTGCTGAGCTATTTTGTATTATTTTAAATGTGTTTTCCTATGCACTTTTTCCCTTTTGAAATTAGAATAATTTGTTGTACAACATATTTTGAAAGAAATTTAGAAACACTACAAGCAACTATTAGTAGTAATAAGTTACAGATATCATAGCTTAAATGTTGAACTACTGTGTTCTGGCCTGGTCCCAGGTCAGGTTTTTTTCCTTTGCTTATTTGGATTGGATTGGTTTTGAGGACCTGAGAAGAATCGAGATTCTCCCACACTGAAAAAAACGGAATGATAAAATTTATTTGAGCATTACCTAATAAGACTGATTCAGGACAGACAATTAGTTATTTTAAAACTTTTATAGCAGTCGTTCACAAACAGGGAACAGTCTGTCTATTCTCTCCATCTGTCAGCTGCTGCTGGCCGTGATATTCAGGACTGCAAACCAAGCAGCATCACTGACTTTCAGCTTGTTGTGTTTGTGGATATATGACTGACTTATTATCCATAAAATCATCACATTCTCTGTAATATTAAGGTCGACTATTAAACGGCGTATACTTTAAAGTCAAAGCTTTTAACCAAGTTAACGCACAAAGTACAAACATCACTAATGTCACATACCTTTGCCAACGTGTGGCCAACAGTAATGTTTTAGTGTTCTTTGTTATTAAACATTTGCACATAAATAAGTAGTATAACATTCAGTACTTAGTTTTAAAAGTTTACTTTTTGGCAACCACGCTGCTGGTTTTTTTTTTGTTTTTGTGAAAAAATTAGCCAAAGCCACCGCTGCTCTATGAATTCTAGGATATGCTGGGCTGCGAATGATACACCTGATCCATCCTTCAAATCCGGGGAAGTGAAGGGCCCATTTGTTGCCTTCAAGGCTGCAGACCCTGAATTGGGATACAGCCATATAGTGGGGTGCTCGGCCTGTCCTCCAGGCTGGTACCTGTTTATCTGGCTTTTTTTAGACTTTATTTTCATTGAAAGTTTTATAGTTTTGACATTCATCCACATAAAAAAAACAATAAAACACACTGACAATAACATATTGGCACAGTGAAACCATCAGATCTGCCTGGTCCGGGGAGCTCCCCTCGACCTCTTAAGTCCCATGTCTTCAGGTTTTGTGCTACTGCCATGTAGCACTTTACAGTCGACCCCTGGTGATGTTCGGAAGGGTATTTCCAGTCTATTTTATGAGGAGCCTTCTAAAAGCAGTGGTCATGTCCTTAGCAGGCTTTTCTTCTTCCAGTGGTTATGTGAAAATATTTAGCTAAACTCTGGTTATATAACCCACCAACCATCATCCCACATTGCTACCTTCAACAAATCTCTCCCACTTCCTCCAGTTTTTATGAAATTGGTCCATTTTGAGGTTCAAAAGAGATGTAAGTTCACCATTCTGTATATTTCCTCCATTATTCCTATCCAATCTTTCTTTGTTGGGGGGTCTTTCTCCAGGCCACTTCCTGGTAAGAACTTTTTACCTGCTCCCAACAGGATATTTATCAAATATTTGTCCTTTAAGGAGACTGCTTATGGGTATCGCCCAAATACACAGTACAGAAATCCAAATTAAATTTGGATTTCTGTACTGTGTACAGTCACCAAAGTAAATTGATTTACCAGTCACCAAGTAAATTGATTTGACGATTTCACTCCAGTATGGTTGGATTACTGGGCATTTCCAAAATATATGAAAGTGATCTACCATATTTTCCACACAGTTTCTCCAGCAGTATCCATCTCTCGGTTGACCTTTTTGTTTGTATTTTATTTGGGGGTTTAAAAAAAAACCCTAATATAATTTTTCCATGTGAATTCCCTCCAATACCCGAACTAGTAGTTTTCATCTGTGTTCCACATATATTTAACCAACTTTCCTCTGATATGTTGACTTTAGCCTCAATTTCCCATTTAATTTTAATATAATTGGTTGATTGACCCTTCAATTATTGTAGGTTCTTATAAAGTTTAGCTATCAATTTATTTTTAATCTTACCTTTATAAGCCTCTATTATAAGGGGGAATAGGCCTCTACTATGTTCTTCTGTAGTTTTTATGTTACTGTTAAAATAGGACCTGACTTGGAGATATCAGAAAAAATCTTAGTTTTGAAACCATAGGTGTCTCTTAGATTTTCAGAACTATGTAATCCTTCTTTTCCTGACATTGAGCAAAATGGTCCAATTCCCCTTGTTAACCAATTTGTATAAAATCCATCTATTTGTGCAGGGATAAATTCCTTATCATATGTGACCCATCTGAGTTGTTTTATGTCGGCTACTGATTTGAGGCTTTTGCATTCATCATACCATATCTTTAAGGAGTTTTAGTCCACTCGTTTAGATTGTTTTTCTGTTCCAAATGTAATTTTTTGTCTGCTAATATTATTTGTAGTGGTAATTTTAATTGTGTCACATCTGAATACTTCAGCAACTTAATCTCATTCTTGTGAGATTTAAGATGACATGAAATGTTTGCAGAACAATACCCCACTTTTATGCTTTAAACGGGGGTTAACAAAGTCATCCTAACAAAACACACACTTACAAATTGTATCGTTTTCTTCTGATCTACAGCCGCAGCCTATAGAGATTGACAGACCACGTGACTTAGTGTAGTCACGGTAAGTCAGTTAGTCTGCTGCCTAACTTTCATCACGCACATATATGGTCTTAAGTGTGAGTGCATACACTCACAAAATGTTTAATAAGTTCGGATCCCTGCAACAAGCCCAGGTCCAGTTTACTTTGGTGATTTGGACTATTCCATTTCACAGCTGTTGTTAAATTATTTTCCTCCATCTCGTGTACAGGCCAACGCAATCTATTTGTTGTTTCAGGTTGTAGTATTACACAACATTTTCAGATCTAATAGAAATAAAATAAGTGTTTCATAATTCATTCAATTTATTGTCTTTATCTATAACTGGCGTCATCGTTTTATTCTTGTATAGAATCTTACAGGAAAGAGGCAAAATTGTATTCCTTTATGCTTTATTAGCTGATTTGGTGAAAAACAAATCAACAATGCCAAAAAACATATCAAAGCAACATGCTGGAAAACAGTTATTCATCACTTGATTGCTTCGATACAACACTTGGGCACATATATGAGGGACTTTTCATGGCTGTTTTGATATCGCTCTCTCTCTCTCTTATCAAATCTCGCTGTGTTAGTAGCTTTAAACTTGGTATGACCCAGGTTGATAGAGGGTTCCCAGTCTGGATCGCATTCCTGCATTTTGCTCACTGTGGCTTTCCTACAAAACACAACAAACATTAGCCCGCAAAGCCACAGTGAGCAAAGCAGCATAGCGCAACGAATTTAATTCAAATCAATATAAGACTTATTTGTAACCTACATCAACAATTATGTTATGATAACTTATGTAATAACTACAACAGAAGACTTACCTTTGTGGAAATGCTTGGAGCAGACTAACATGTCAGCTGGAGTGTTCTAAGACGTTATATTTGGTCTGCAATCCAGGCCATCCGTCGGCTCTTTGTTACTTCAGAAGCATGGTGTAACCCAGTGTTAAAAACGGGATTAAAAGCATAAATATGAATACTCATTTGATTAAAATACTATTTCATAATGGTAATAAATACTGCTAAAAAGAAGGTAAATATAATAAATATTGAAAAAAGCATGTAAACATAAGTTTAATTAATATGTACGTATGTATATGTAATATATAAATGGTGTGGGGGCAGGACTTAGTCCTGTGGAGTGTGTTTGTTAGATCCACTGAGCGACCAATCATTGGCCGGTCTGACCCCTCCCCCAGTCTGTGTGCGCTGCTCAGACACCTGTGCGTGCCTGCGTGTGCCAGTCAGAAACGCCAGAGACACAGACGGTGAAAGGTCCGGTTACCCGTGCGGTGAAGAAGCTAGCTGGATAGTAAAAGTCCTGTTTTCGGTGAGAATAATAAGAGTGATACTGTACTCCAGAGGCCGTGAGCCAGCGTGAGCACTGTGAAGCCCCGTGTAGCATTTGTTGCTTCACATGGTAAGTCCCAGGCAGTGCACGTGCGCTAGCATAGCATGCTACTTGCCGCTAGCTCCGATGCTAACTTCCGCTAGCCATTTTGCAATGAAAGTGCCCTTTCGGAGGCTAAAGCAATTAGCACTGAGTCTGCTGCACTTTATACGAAATGTTCTTTAAAGGTTCATGTCACATTACTGTGGTATTGATGTGTAATGTATGGTTTTGTGCGAAGTTATGTTAGCACATGTTCACTTTTCTCATGGTGCTAATTATAGTTCTGCACACTGAGTATTAGCAACGTGAAGTTAAGTGCCTTCACCTGCACTTTACTTAGCTGGAACTTGATAAGTCTCAAGCCAATGTGTATTTTTAATGCACTGCTGAGCTATTTTGTATTATTTTAAATGTGTGTTTCCTATGCACTTTTTCCCTTTTGAAATTAGAATAATTTGTTGTACAACATATTTTGAAAGAAATTTAGAAACACTACAAGCAACTACTAGTAGTAATAAGTTACAGATATCATAGCTTAAATGTTGAACTACTGTGTTCTGGCCTGGTCCCCAGGTCAGGTTTTTTTCCTTTGCTTATTTGGATTGGATTGGTTTTGAGGACCTGAGAAGAATCGAGGATCCCTTTTCCAGTACTGGATGGCGAGCCCAGCCCAAAGAGCCGGATGAACTGGTAGATTGTAACCCGACTGGTTACAAACACACTGAGTGACTATTGAACATTGACAGACTGAAATTGACTTTAAAAAAAAGACACAAAAGACAATATATCCTTGGGTCGACCATTTGTGGGGTTTATTCTATTTTATTTTTGTTTTAAAAAGCGCGCTCTACTTTGTTAAATGTGCACAACCTGCTAAATTTTAATAATTGCTAATAAATGCAATTGTGTTTTCTACACCTACTGTGTACAAGTCCTCTGTTGTCATACACCCTTGGCTCCTACGAATCTAGAACCTGTCTGATCTGGCCCATATTTCCCTTCTGTCCTCATACTGTGGTTAAAGGTAACTACACTGCCTGTACTACATGCAAAGAAGGCAAGAAGTAACACTAACAGGTCTTACATGCCCACTACTAGTATTGCACCACCAGTGTTACATGAGTTACAATGGCTTGAACAATTTCTCTTCCACGACGTAATCCGATAAAAAGCCGATCTCTTTACCCGTCGGCTTCCCGTGGCTGGGCATGCGACCGGCTATTGCAGTTAATAATACAACAGCTTCCTGCCATTATTTGTGTTTTTTATCGCTGTTTGACTGTTTTCATGTGAAAGCCTGCGTGCGCTAGTACTGCTTGCCACTCATACCCACAATCCTTTACGGTTTTACCCTGCAATGACGTCACATTTTCAATTTCTATTCTCTAAGCAAACCTAAGCACATTCTGTTCTAATTGTTATTTTATTCTACTTACGATCCCCTTTTTGATCTCTTAGAGCAGTGGTTCCCAAACTTTTTTTGCTAGGCTCCCCTTTGTTTTACAAGAAAACATATTTGTCGATGCTTCATCTCCTGCTTTGCGTTTGTGTGGGAGCGCCGTCAAAAACCTGTCCACTATGCTAGCAGTGTCCAAGCGTTCTCTTTTTTCTTCCATACCGTGCCAACCCTGCAATGGCTCTGCGCCCCCCCTAGGGGGTGGGCCCCACACTTTGGATCTGTCTTAGAGAGATCACACTATTCAGCGGCTGTTTCCACTTCAAGGTCACCATGGTCAACTGCAAGTAAAGGCCGTAGTGGACCCTAACGTAGTCCACGTCTATTCCATTATAATATGCTCTACAAGTATTAGTCCATGTTGGGTGATTCTCTGCATTCTTCCTCCTCTTGCTTCAATGTCAGGGGTAGACTGCCCCGAGATCTGTTGTTCCAGAGACCAAGAGATTTTTCTGCCCCTACAAGTTGGTGTCTGGGATTTTTCTGACTCAGTTGATTCAGGGCTTTGGACCTGCTTGGTCAGATCCTTCTGGATCTCCGCAATGCGTCTCCCAGGCTCCTCAACTGCTGCGCACTGGGTCCAGTGATATCATGTCTCTCCCTTGCTCTTCAGCCAGGGTGAGATGTCCTTTCCACCACCTAAAACCGGTCCAAGAAACCATACGCTAGAATACCCAAACTCGTTAAGTTTCTAGGAACCTGCACCCAATAATCGCAGCAGCAAGGCTTTCCCCGTTGGTCCGGTTGAAAATACTCCCTAATCAAAAACAGCTCACCATTGCAAATTCTTTTCAGTCCCCCTCTTGGTTCGTTAAAAAGTGTAAAGTCAGTCAAATATTTGTCCCCATTATCAGTCCAGTCAGTCCCCATATGTTTATTGCTGATAGCAGAACTTCTTATGTCGAATTAAGTTTCTACTGCTAGCTTGTTGTTTCAGTAACATTAAAACAGCAAAACATTAAAAAAGCAACAAAAAAAAAAGTCTCTATTGTAGTCAGGCACAGCTAAATCCTGTTTGCCAGTTAACCTAGCCAACCACACTGTGTGTTGTTAACACCTTCAACAGGTACCCCCTCATGATGTGTGCCACTTCCTATCTGATTTTTGCTCTCCCTATATGAAGGATTACAATAGCCACACACATTAAAAAAAATAGAACTTTGTGCTTACATAATGAATTGTAGAATAAATTCTGCAGTTATAAAATCATTTTTGAATTCCACATTAACAAAGTGATTTTTGAAATGTTTTATGAGGTGCTTGGAAATGTTGTAGGTGGCTGAGTTTATACTGCAACCAACGAGTCTGAGCGGGACTCCCTTCTTGTGGATCTATGGAAGTCCATAAATACAGGGTGTAGCATCCCCTGGGTAAAGGTGGTGATATGCAGGGCAGTCAGTGTCTTTTTCCCTTTCAGGTTCTTGCAGGCAACTGATGACTTTCTTTTTGTAGCTGCTTCTGGGGTTTCACCTTGAAGCTCCATAGGTATTGTTGTCACTGAGGAGTGTAGTAATGTTTATTTGCTCTGCTTCTTTTTTTATCAGGAATAAAATACGTCTATATACTTTTTGTCTCCCAGCTTAGTAACAGGAGGAGAAGAGTCTGGTGGAGCAGCAGAGGAACAATTTCAGCCATTTGGACTCAGCTCAGCCACTGCAGAGGAAACAATGACTTCAATACAAAATGTGAGAAAAATATCACAGTTACACTGTTATTGAAACTGTGTGCACAGCTAGTTGGTTTTTAAAAACAGGAGCTTTAAACCTTTCCATCCTGGGCTCATCCATATATAGAGATTGAAAGACCATGTGACTTTCGCGCATTTCATTGTGGGTACGAGTGGCAATAAAATCAAAGCACTGCATCAAGCAGTAGCATTTCCAGCACCTGTAATCATTAATTCTGCGGTTTTAATCCCAACTTGCATTTTATTAGCCTCAAACGCAGTTATGTAGAAAAACAAAGACACAAAATGTTTAGTAATTTCAGATCCCTGCAAACAAGCCCAGGTCCAGTTTACTTTGCTGATTTGGACTATTCCATTTCACAGCTGTTGTTAATTTTTTTTCTTTATCTATTTGTTGTTTCAGGTTGTAGTATTACACAACATTTTCAGATCTAATAGAAATAAAATAAGTGTTTCATAATTCATTCAATTTATTGTCTTTATTTATAACTGGCATTTTTGTTTCATTCTATTCTAGAATCTTACAGGAAAGAGGCAAAATTGTATTCCATTGTGCTTAATTAGCTGCTTTGGTGAAAAACAAATCAACAATGCAAAAAAAACCATACCAAAACAACATAATGGAAAACAGTTATTCATCACTTGATTGATTCAATACAACACTTGGGCACATATATGAGGGACTTTTCATGGCTGTTTTGATATCGCTCTCTCTCTCTTAACCGATCAAATCTCGCTGTGTTAGTAGCTTTAAACTTGGTATGACCCAGGTTGATAGAGGGTGCCCAGTCTGGATCGCATTCCTGCATTTTGTAGGCTGGCTTTCCTACAAAACACAACAAACATTAGCCCACAAAGCCACAGTGAACAAAGCAGCATAGCACAACAAATTCAATTTAAATCAATATAAGACTTATTAGTAACTTACATCAACAATTATGTTATGATAAATTACGTAATAACTAAACAGAAGACTTACCTTTGTGGAAATGCTTGGAGCAGACTAACATGTGAGCTGGATTGTTGTGAAACATTAGATTTGGTCTGCAATCCAGGCCATCCGTCGGCTCTTTATTACTTCAGAAACATGGCTTGAACTATTTCTCTTCCACGACGTAATCCGATAAAAGCCGATCTCTTTACCCGTCGGGTTCCTGTAGCTGTCGTGCGACCGGCTATTGCAGTTAATAATACAACAGCTTCCTGCCATTATTTGTGTTTCTTTTTATAGCTGTGTGACTGCTTTCATGTGAAAGGCTGCGTGCGCTAGTACCGCTTGCCACTGGTACCCACAATCCTTTGCGGTTTTACGTCACATTTTCAATCTCTATACTGAATCTACATTCACAACCAAAAACCACAGAAGTTAAAAGAACATACAAAGATCATATTTTATCGTCACACATTGAAACAACAATATCATGAGTTCAACTAGGGCTGGGCGATATGGCCTAAAATTTATATCGCGATATAATTTGTAGCACGTGCGATAACGATATATATCGCGATATATTAAAACTGACTCACATGCCAGATACATTCCTGAATAATAAACACACTTCAGAAAAGTACAGAATGCCATTTTAAAGAACATTTATTGTCCTTTTATAAAAAAAAATGTATAAATTACAAAACTTTTCAACTTTTTCCAAACAACGTAACACAGAATTCTTAAATAACAAATAAAAATGACAATAAATGTGCAAACATTTGTGAATAAATAAATGGAAGTAAAATATCAGTAAAACACAAAATTCTAAATTGTGCAAAATGTTAATAAATAAACATTAAATTTCTCCCTGCTGTCCTGATTACGTATTTATATTGCACAAAAAACAAAGATGCACATATCTGAACTGAAAACCCTTCAAGTTTAACAGGTTTCTTTTCTGTTAAATATAGAACAACAAATTTCAAACTTACAATATGTATTGGATATACAACACAACATCAGTATTTATGGTTCTTGCATGCAGGACCATTAGATGTTGTTCGCCAGGAACACAAGTTTGTCAACCGTCTCTGGCTTTAGTGCAGGTCGTTGGCATGTTACTATGTTTGCCACTGGTGCTGAATGCCCTTTCTGAGGGGGCACTCGTGGCAGGAATGCAAAGGTATTTCCTGGCTAGGCTTGCCACCCTGGGAAAATTAGCCTGGTGCAGCCTCCACCAATCCAGTGGGTCAGCTTCTCCGTCAACATGCAGTGCCTGCAGGTAACTCTTAAGCTCAATTTCAATCACTTCTCTGTCAGTGAGGGCAGCTGGGCCAGGCTGAGAAGATGCATTTTTGAAAAGCTGCCCAGACTTCTTTTACTCCTCTTGGGTTCTTTCTGGGCTTCTCCAGCAGTGCTTGTGTGTGATGGTGGTGACTCAGACACAGCTAGCGTCTCTAGCAGTGACTGAATTTCTGCTGCTGCTTTTGTTAAGATGAACTCTCTTCGGTCATCAGCTATATATGATGATCTGAAGCGTGGGTCGACAAAGGAGGCCATATCCAGGAGGTCATCAGTTGCAGGGTCTAAGTATTTCTCATTTAAATACTTGAGGATGGCACTCTTCATGTCCTTCGTCAGTTCTGTATCTTCATCAGCTAGAGGAAGAACTGTGTTATTTAGAAGGTGGAGCACAGGTTTGACATATGACACCAAGTTGGTAGCAGGTGCCTGGTTTTTCTGTCTGCCTTCAGGACCTGTGATATGGCCTTCTCCTGTTCAAGTACGCGCTGAATCATCTGTTGTCGAGACCCCCATCTTGTTGGCGTTTCAGTGATGAGGCGGTGAGGAGGCAGGTTTAGCTCAGCCTGGACATTAGCCATTTCTCTCTTCCTTTTCCAAGTGTAAGAAAAGGCACTCACTATTTTCTTGCACTTGCCAATTGCACGTTCAACACAGGCATCTTTCATGCTTCTCTCTAAGGACAAAATTGGAAGATATTATTATTAGTCCCGTTACACATGCACAAGATAACAAAACATCTGTACAAACACATTGTCAGCATATACAAATACCACTGGTATTTATCTAATCCTAGATAAGACTGAATTAAGTATTTTATTTGATGATTAAAAACACCACACCATACTTAGTCATTAATATGTAGTATTACTAATATAGAATGTTAGATTATATAGATAAATTATATACTGTATAGTGATGTAATAATAACACACGCATTGTATGTGTGCGCATGTTTGAGAAACCCTGTGATGGGTCATATATAATCAGGGGTTGACTTTTTTTTTTTTTTTTTTTTGCTTTAGAACTCTAATGAGTACCTACATTGGTACTTGGTACGACATTATAATTGGTACGCACCAAAATTAAAAATGTTTTATGTATTTCGGCCAAGTTGGGAAGTGCGCACCGGGCTCCTGGTCTCAGTCATAAATTAGGTACGCATTTGCACAGTAAAGCCTGAAAATTGGTGCGCATTTTGCACACCACTTATGCGCATATTATTGAACTAGGACTAAAAGAAACGTTTAACTTACCGATGGCGAGGTGGAGCCTGTGGCCGAAGCACTGCAGTCTTGTCCAACCGCTCAGTTCCACTGCTTTCACGATATTTGCGCCATTGTCGGTTGTTATGCAGACTTGAAATTCTTCTTTCAGTCCCCATGACTCCAGTGCTTCTTTTAATCCCTGAGATATCTGTTCACCTGTGTGATCCTCGGGGAAATAAGATGTCTGTAGACATCTGCTGCACAACTCCACTCTTTGTTGATGAAGTGGACTGTGAGACTAATGTAAGGCTCCATTGTGCGACTCGACCACAAGTCCGTAGTAGTTGCATAGTGTTTTATGCTCCGGAGTTCTTTCTTCACTTGCTCACGGACTTGGTCAAACAGTTTGGGCATTTCAGTTCGGCTGATACGTTTCCGGTCAGGTACCTCGTAACGTGGATCAAGTGTTTTAACCATGTTCTTAAAGCCGCTTTTCTCCACTGTGAGAAACGGCACCATGTCCTTGCACAAGTACACTGTTATGGCATTTGTGATGTCAATCCACCGCTGACTCGTTTTGGCATACGGAGTGCCTTTGGAAAAGGCTTGGAAAATATTGGTCTGCTGGCGTGTAAGGTCACCTTTTTTATTTCCACTCGACTGATTGGGCGTTTGTGCAGTGCGCAGTTTTTGGCTTTCCTGGTCCTCCAAAATGTGCTTAGTCTTGAGGTGATAAAACAAATTACTGGTATTTCCTGTCTTTGAAATCACTGTCGCTCGGCATACTTTGCAGATTATATTTTTCTGCTCAGTATCTGACTGCCTAAAACCAAACCAGTTCCATATGACCGACGTCGCACCGGTCTTTTTTACGAGCACCTCCTCTTCCTCATCACGTGTAAGCTCCATGCTTGCAGCCGCTGCCATGTTTTCGCCCAAAGCAGGCGCAGCTTGATGAAATCATCAACATGCGCTATCACGATAGAGCGATATAGTCAAAATCTCTATCGTTGGCCAAATTTATATCGTTTCTATCGTATATCGTTTATATCGCCCACCCCTAAGTTCAACTAACAATTATTTATGAAATGAAAGATTTTCTCCACTGATCAATATTTCTTCAATAATGTCATTTTAATTACAACTCTCATTGTATCAGATCATTGCAATGTGATACTATGACCAGAAGGTGGTGCTAACACACCAACAATGTGTTTGTTGACATGTTTGATTCCACTGATGGAGGGAGTTTCAGTTTGTTCCACAAATGCATTTCACTCACTGCCTCTGTTTGTATCTCTGTCACTGCAGGACCAACATGGAGTGAGAAGTCAGCGCTCTCAGGAGGCCGACAAACATCACAGAAGAAAGGGAGAGAAAACCTACAGCTGTGATGAGTGTGGGAAGGATTTTACCCGGACTGACAGCCTAAAAACACACCAACTCATCCACAGTGGAGTTAAACCTTACAGCTGTGAGTTTTGTGGAAAGTCTTTTTCCCTGGCTGGAAGCTTAAAAACACACCAAGTAATCCACAGTGGAGTTAAACCTTACAGCTGCGACTTGTGTGGAAAGACTTTTACCCAGGCTGGAAGCTTAAAAACACACCAAGTCATCCACAGTGGAGTTAAACCTTACAGCTGTGAGTTGTGTGGAAAGTCTTTTACCCAGGCTGGAAGCTTAAAAACACACAAACTCATCCACAGTGGATTTAAACCTTACAGCTGTGACTTGTGTGGAAAGTCTTTTACCCAGACTGGAGACTTAAAAACACACCAAGTCATCCACAGTGGAGTTAAACCTTACAGCTGTGAGTTGTGTGGAAAGCCTTTTGCTCGAAATAGCAACTTACAGAGGCATCTAGTTACCCACTCTGGAATTAAGGCATACAGCTGTGACTTTTGTGGAAAAAGTTTCAGCGACAAACACTACCGAAATATTCACCTACGGATTCACACTGGAAATGATGTTTACTGCTGTGATCAGTGTGGGAAACTGTTTACAACAGATGCACAGATAAAACAACACATGTTTATCCACACTGAGGAGAGACCTTATAAATGTGACCTGTGTGAGAAGATGTTTAAAGCTCCACATCACCTGAAAAACCACCAACAGATCCACACCAGAAAGTAACTCTACAAGTGCAGTTACTGTGAGGATGTATTTATCTTTTTATCTTGTATTTTTAACCTGATTGTTTGGAACAAGTCTGACCAGTAAATATATGGAGTTATACTGAATGAACAGTTTGAAAAATGAAGAATCATTTTCGCCCAGTAAGCTGAGTGTTATAATGTAAACAATAAAATGTAATTGGACATTGGCAGTGAACACTTACGCTGTCTTTGTTTAGAAGCAGAGCAACACAGATGGATCCAGTTCTCAACCCTGTCATCACTGTGGTGGTGTGAAAGAGTTTCTCTGTGACCTTTGTGGAAAACCTTCCAATCATCAACGGGACCTAAAACCACATCAACGTAGACACACTGGAAACAATATGAACTACTGCAAAGAACGTGGGAGAGGCTTCCACACACCAAGTACATTAAAAATACATGAACTCTTCCACAGTGGGGTCAAAAAGCACATCTGTGACCAGTGTGGATCATCCTTCACCACTGCACATGAGATTAAAGAAAAAGCATAAGGGAATCCACACAGGAGAGACACCATACAAGTGAAGACACTGTAACAAAAGCTTCCCACAATCAGGTCATCGTAACAAACATGAACGTACATACATGGAAGTGAACTTCGGCTGTGACCAGTGTTAAATTTCAATCCTTCATTCATATGCAAATAATTTCACAGCAGTTGCTCTTAAAACTTCCAAAATGAACTAAATCTGTCCCCCACCTTTGAAACAACACCTGCTGGGACTTTATGTCCAGAAAAAAGAAACCCAAGCTAAACTGGTTTCGGGCTGTACTTCCATGTAATACCAGTTTGTACCAGAAGCAGTGAGTCAGTGTAACATTTATTCATTCAGGCAAAGAACACAAATCTTATTCACAGTGGCAGCAAAAAAATGTTGAAATTTAAAAACAGCAGCACACGTCAGGACATGTTTTTAAAGATCACAGGTAACTACTTTTAGTTAATTCAAATTCTATTAAACCTCTATTTTTGGCTCCTCCTTTCACTTTAGTGTCTTTTTTTAATGAATTCATTTTGATCCACATGTTTGCAACTGTTTTCCTGTTGATCTGAAGTTTGTATTATGAAATCCTGATCATGTTAAAGCGTTAGTTATATTTGATGAACTCTGTGTAAAGTTTTTCTTATTAAACAGTTTGGTGCGAAAAATAAAGAAATAGTCTCAGAACAAATAATTTGATCCCTGATTTCAGATTCAAACTAATTTAACTGTTTTCAGTGGTACATGTGGAGGTTTATCAGAGGAGGAGAATTGGCTGTTCTCCACTCACACTGAACATGGTTCCTGCAGCTCATTAAAAACTCTGAAATGTTCTTTAAGGATAAAAATGTCTGATTTTTCTTAAAAACATGGTGTGGGCATGAAGTTTTCAGAGTGTGTGTTTAAGATGCTTTGTGATTAACATCTCACACATTCCAATAAAGCAGATGTTCCTGCATTGCAACAGCAGTTTGCAGATGTGTTCTCCCCCCTGCTTGTTTGTACTGCTCTCATGGAGCACTACTTTGAAGCTCAGCCTGGTGTAAAAGTGTGTTCATGGCCCTACAGGTTGCCTGAGCACAAGAGAAAATTTTTTGCGAAAGTAGTGATGTGACATTCTGTATCGAGGCTTCAAAGCTTGTGTCGAGTAATGGAGGGGGCGTTTCCACGATGCGCGTAACGAGGCTTGCTTCATTTATGGGAGGAGCTGAAAATGATGATGTCCGAAGCCTCGCTGCCAGGCTGTACCACGTGACTGGTTCAGGAAGTGGTTCGAACTTTGCCGCGAGCTATGACAGCGATATAAACCCCTCAGACTTCATTCAAAATGTGGGTGTTTGATGGAGAGTTGCGGTTAGTCAGAGTTTGGAGAGAGTTTGGAGGTTTAGGAGAGTGAGGAGAGAAAGTCAGGAGAGAATGGAGCCAGCTAAGAAGAGGAGGATGTCCTCCCCTGTGTAAGAACACTTATCTTATTCACTTATACACTTATCTTATTCCTCCCAACAAGGTATGTAAATTTCTACAGAAGATGTATTTTCATAATACTGATGGCGCAATACAATTTATGTTAAGCTGTCTTTACTTTTGTACAAGGTGAAGTGTTTGCTATGTGCCAGGGAGCTGGGATATAACAACAACACCTCATCCATGCTTAGGCACTACAGAGCTTTGCATGAGAATAAGGGGAACACTGATTGTGGAGCAAGACCAGTTGAGCCATCAAATGCTATGATAATATAGCATGCTGTAATGTTACTAAATGATATAACAATATTATACAACTGTAATAAGTTACGTGTGTCTCAAATAGATGAAAACCTGGTTAGCATGGTGATTGAGGACTCCCAGCCATTTAGCATTGTGGAGGACAACGGATTTGAAAGATTTGTTAAATCGTTAAATCCTAGCTATGTTCTCCCCACTAAAAAGGTCATAAAAGCAGTGAAAATTTTGTTTTTACAGAATAAAATGTGAACAGGCAGGACTGAGGCTCAAAGCCTCAGTGTGTAGCTGTCCATACCTCAATGTTACAAATGCACAACCACTGTCCATAGCCCAACCACACCTCACCTCACAGTAAATGATCATTTCCATTTTATGCATTTCCAAATAATCATTTTCCATACTGCCAGTATAAATATAGACAGTATACTGCCATCACTACAATATACATGTTTTACACACTCCTTTTGTTGTTGACATTTACAGGCTGTGTGCAAAATGCCACACTCTTTAAATTCATGCCAACTAATATTTTTACGTCCAGTAGATGTCCTAATAGAGCAAATGAAGCTTCAAGACGCTTTGTGCTGGGGTAAACCAATTGGATGAAAAGCTTCAGTGCTTCATTAAGCTTCATCTGCCCATCACTATGCGAAAGGAATTGGCTGAAATGGTGAAAATGCTGTTACCTTACAGGGCTCTAGAGTGCGACCAATTTGGTTGCAAATGCGACCAAATCTTCAATGGTGCGACTAAAAATAAATCTTTGGTCGTGAACTGTTCGAGTAACAAAAAATAAATAAATCTCTGCAACTCTCCATGTGGTCAACAAGAGACACAGATTATGCCCCTATCGTGGACTAAACCAATCAGAGATAGTCAGGGGCGGGACCTCTCTGATTGGCCATGGTCAATTTGAAATGGAGATGGATAGAGAGAGTTGGGTATCTTGAATAAAGCGATATCGATTCATTAAATCCTGAATCGACTTTTAAATATAACTCTGTTTTGCCAGAAACGCGAGATTCTCAGATTAAAGCTCACAAAACTATTTCAACAACCACCAAACAGCAAATGAGAGCAGGTACACGGATTCCACAAAAAGACCTAAACACAGAGCGGACCCGACACATCAGAGTCAGCTTTGTCTTTCTCGGCTTTCTCACCCGATGCCACGTAGACGGAAACGCTGTCGGAGCTCACCGATTCTGATGCATCAGGTCCACTCTTGTGTTTACGTCTTTTTGCGCTAGATCCTGAGCTGCAGGTTTTGTCTCTCTCCAACCAAAATTCACCGAGGCATCAGCAAAAGAAGCAGCAAACTACGCTTCACATTTGATAAATGTCGTCATTAATTGCCTCTGACTTTTGCTGTTTTGAGATGTTTTATTGTGTTCCACCACGATAAAAATCTCACTTCATGCACAGCTCTCTCTCTCTCTCTCTCTCTCTCTCTCTGTACTTCAAGAACAGTTTCCTATCTCAAATCTCTGTTTTCTGCATTATTCATTTGTTTATTACCCACCAGTCTACCGTTGTTTACAGCGCTGTTGGCTGCTGTCTTTTTCTTTTTTTTTTCACTTAAATGACATCAGACAAGAAAGCCTAATTTCTGCTGTTGAATACTGAAGAAATTGAAAATTTTTACAATTATGCAAAATTACAGAATATTGCAGAATATTTTTAAGGTTATCTGCTATAAAAAGCCAGGCCAGAAAAATCTCCTTCATGTTTTTCTGTGTTTTACTTTCAGTTACTTTGACACAAAGGCATCTGCTGTGATGTTCACAATTCTGATGAAGTCTCACATGTATCAGTACTGATAAATGATCAGAATTATAATATTTCTGACTGTCTGAGGCAAAATTGAACCAAATCACGACTTTCAGAACCAGAATTGAATGGATTATAGAAATCAGTGATGATGCCCAGCCCTAGTGAGTAGCCTAGGCCCGACAGAAGTGGATGTAGCTGTGGGTAATAAGAAAAGAACTATTGATAACTTTTCTGTCAATTTAAGGCCTGATCTGTCTGAAATTCATAGCCAGTGCTCTGACATGGGCCATCAGTCTCTGAACACTGAAAAAGCACAGTGTATCTAGAAAACACATTATATGCTGCAATAAATGCACTGCCCAAGTGTCCCCCCATGTGAGTGAAGTTGCCCCCCCACCTTCTTCAAATCCAACAAAAGTGGTATCAAACGTTTGTGCTACATTTGTGCTGGTTTGTGCTGCAAAAATTTTCATTTGTGCTATTATCATTTTAAAGATATTAATAAATAAAATAATAATAAATAAATAATAAATAAATTTCTAGAGGTCATCAGAGGTCAACCAGCCCCCCCACATTAATTAAATCAAACAAAATGGGTGTCAATCAACTGTGCTACGTTTGTGCTGGTTTGTGCTGCTAAAATTGTTGTTTGTGCTGCTTCTGTTTTAAAGATATTAATGAAAATGTAAAGGTCAAAAGGTCAACCAGCCCCCCCACATTACCCAAATCAAACAAAATTGGGCCTCGTCCTTAAAGACCGGAAGTGAGAGGCTTATGAAATGGGACGGTCTGGCCTCCGTGGCGCTGCTCAGGTTGCCTAGGAACCATGATACGAACCACTGGAAACGTTTCATACAGCCCTGTTTGAAATGAAGGAGAAAATGTTTTTGTTCATCTGTTTGTTATTATATGAGCTTTCTTTGATTTGTTGAGTATCTGAGACCATGGGACTGTAAAAACATGATTGTTGGGCTTCATTTCTGTACTGAACAGTCATTTTAAGATTAGCTAGTAAATAACAATTAGCTAATGTTGTTCATGAGACTAAAGTCATCTCACGTTAGTAATGTAAATATTATACGGCCAATATTACAGTTATTATTATATTAATCATTATTAGTTATTACATCAGTGAACTTGAACTTTGTGTCAAATACTGAGCTTCAGGAAAGATTAAAGTTGCATTTATTTATATTTCCAATCACCTTAAATCTTCACTCAAAGAGAAGTATCTTTGACAGTGTTTAAATAGATGTATCATATATAAGACACAAATATTGTTATTTAGTTTTGTTGGCATTACTAAATTTGGCTCAATTCTGACATATATTTGTAAGGAGAAAATGTACAAGCTATGATAACTGTTTCTGATCAAATGAAGAGTAGACTGATAGCACTAACAGACTTTCTTGTTGTGTTTGTCTTAAGCTTAAGATTAAGACAAGATTAAGTCTGCATGGCCCAGAAGCTCATGTGACCTTAGGATGTCACTGTCATCTTCCTGCTCCTGAAAATATATACATACAATCACCCTTTTCCTTGTCTGGGTGGAGTGGGTGGAATCTAATGAGGTGCTTCAGGTGGCTGAGTTTATACTGCTACCATTGAGTTTGAGCCGGTGGATCTACGGAAGTCCATATATACAGGGTGTAGCATCCACTGGGTAAAGGCAGTGAAATGCAGGGCGGTCAGTGGCTTTTTCCGTTTCAAGTTCTTGTGGGCAACTGATGACTTTCTTTTTATAGCTGCTTCTCAGGTTCCACATTGAAGTTTCATAGGTATTGTTGCCACTGAGGAGTTTAGTAATTTTATTTGCTCTGCTTCTTTTTGTTGGGGATAAAATACATATATATACTTTTTGTGTCCCAGGTGAGTAACAGAAGGAGAAGAGTCTGGTGGAACAACAGAGGAACAATTTCAGCCATTTGGACTCAGCTCAGCCACTACAGGGGAAACAATGTCTTCAACACAAAAGGTGAGAAAAATATCACAGTTACACTGTTATTAAAACTGTGTGCACAGCTTGTTGATTTTACAAACCCGTTAACAGCAGCTTTATCTTTTCCATTCTGGGCTCCTCCATGCATACACAATCTACATTCATAAACAAAAAACTCAGAGGTTACAAGAAGATACAACGATAATTTTTTATCAGCACACATTGAAACAACAATATCATCAGTAGGGATGGGTACCGGTATCTGTTTTTGTTTTGTTTTTTTTACCTGAGATTTCATACATTTTGGATTCTAGCCAATCATTTTACCTTTGCAAGGATAGTAGGCGGGCCCAGGTATGTACGTTCTTTTAGAGCAGAGCGACAGATTACAAATGGCCAAGGTGAAGCGGTCAAAAGTCTGTCTGTACTTGACAGCAAAAGATGCAAAGTCTGCAGCCTGCAACAAGGCTAATACGTCGGGTTCGTAGCCGAAAAATAGATTTACTTTGTTGTCTGGGTCAACTTTGCTTGCGAGAGACAGAGAGAGGCGTTGAAAGGCTGCTCCAACCGAACTTATTGTTTCGGAGGAAAACACGAACACAGTGTACAGTCGAGTCTGAATAGCTTACATACAACTGGGCACTCTTCTTGGCTGCAGTGGTTATTAGTATATTTACATGCTTCCAGCTCCTGTTTCTGCTCAATCACAACTCCTACTTTTCCACTCTCCTTTTTCTTCCTCCTCACACTCACAGACACATAACGGGTACGGCAGTCTATTCTCACTGCAGCACGGACTACACTGCCCATGAGGCTACATTCTTTAGAGCTATGCCTGTAGCATTCTTCCTATTAGCTTAGCACAACAACAAAAAGGTGCTCTCTCACCCAGGAAACACCAATGACTTTCTACAGTCATTGGGAAACACACAGTGGCATAGAGAGCGTAACCCTGTAACCATGGCAACCGTAACGCCGCCTGAAATAACAGAACATAGCTGTCAAACAAAACCCAATCAGTCCTGACCCGCGACAATATATACTGCCATTTATTTCAACAAAGTAACTGTATTCTAAATACCACCTTTTTAAATGATAACTGTAATGGAATACAGTTACTTATATTTTGTATTTTAAATACGTAACGGCAGTACATGTATTCCATTACTCCCCAACACTGACAACGTCACATTAGAAAGGTCTAGTAATCATCCACAACTAGTTCCAGTTGCGGATGATAAAGGATTCAGAAAGTTTATTCATGCAGGCCCATATGACAGAGAATATACATCTTCTTTTTGTTTTCATATTTTTTCATATTCATTTTTAATTGTGTTGTGGTTTGCAGTGTTTTGTGTTGTTTCACTTTAAATTTGTAAAAAGAAAAAGCTGAAATTTTAAATAGTTAAAAGTTGAAATGTGAATAATTGGTTTTTGTATTATATGATTTATTTATTACATTTTACGTGGAGTGAATAAATAAAAATTTACGGTGGTCCCTAGAGACAAAACACGTACAAACTTCAAAACATGTACGAACTCTGAAGCACGTACAAACCCTGAAGCACGTACAAACTCCAAAACATGTACAAAAGACAACAGAAGTGCTCCAGAATTCTAGGGGCAGTGTTGAGCTTTTGTTACCTAGTGGCTACACAAGCCAGCAAGTACCAACGACCGGATCTGGTGTGTGGTAGTAACAGGTAAATGAACATTTTTTTTAATTATTTGAATATATATGAGTGCTTATGTATAAATACACAAACAATACACATATGCTATGTGTAATTTCAGGGATCTAGGTAGCTCTGGTTTGGAAGTTCAGTTAATGCTAGAAATGGGTTTTTAAGTTTGTACGTGCTTTTTGGAGTTTGTACGTGCTTTGTCTCTAGGGGCCACCACATATATTTATATATAAACATATATAAATAAAACCACTTTTTTTACATTAGTAATTCCTTTTGTGCATAATTTTATATTATTGTTAATAATAAATTAATTAAAGCAACAAGACAACCTGAAGAGCTGGTTGGGAGCCAAAAGATCCGGGTCTTTTCAGTGAGCCGAGCCGATTCTCTAAAAAGATCCGGAAATCACATCAGTACAAAGAAGAGTTTAGGAAAAGGAGATAGGCGCTAATTTTGAAATAACACCCCACGTGGTTGTGGTCAATCACGTGATGCCACAGTAACAAATCACAGCAGAGCCGGAAAAGGGGGCGGAGAAAGTGTGTGTGTGTGTGTGTGTGCAGGAGAGGAGTCGAGCAGAGAGAGCTGCTTTTTCATGAAACGGGAGTAAAGTAGTAAACTTACAGGAACATATACCACTACCAACGTTTGGATCGATGTCTGCATCCATCTGCACACTCTTGTCTCCTGGATCGTAGCTGAGATCAGCGTGAACAACGTGGGTCTCTGCTACCTGATCTGTTTCCTGTGTTTGGAAAAACTTCCAGCTTCATCACGGATTTTCTCTCGGTTTGTGGGCTCATCTAAAGGTAAGCATCGAGCTAACTTTAATGTGGGTTCAGTTTATGTTGAGTTTATCTCTGTTGCGAATAATAGATTGCTTGGTATACACTGGAGTTAGACAGACTGTAGAGTTTGTGATTGCTTGCGACATTATAATCTAGCGGTTGCTAACTGCGGTCAAGTGAGCCTTCACATACGAAGTCACAGGCTGTGTCCCAATTAAGATACCTGTCTTTGATAGTGATGTGTCGGTCGCGAACGAAACGGCTCTTAGGCTACGTTCACACTGCAGGTCTTAATGCTCAATTCCGATTTTTTGATCAAATCCGATTTTTTTGTCTGCTTGTTCACACTACAAATAAAATGCGACAGCAAACGCGCTCTAGTGTGAACGCTCAAAGCGGCCCGCATGCGCAAAATAAGACGTCACACGCTCTGTTTAGACCCAGACCAAACAATATAGGGCTTTGGAGTTGACGTCACGCCGCAGTGCATTGTGGGACCGCGGCGCCATGTCAGTAGGCCAGAAAGCAAAACAAGCGCACAGTGCTGGAGTGTTGGAATCGGGACTGCGGGAACCATGCTCAAAATCAGCGCAAAAGACAAAGGGCTGTATCGCGACCGATTGCGCCCAGACGCCAAGAGACGGTACTTTGAAAAATTGCGTGCATCGGTAATGTGGACCCGTATGAAATAAGGACATGGAGTGGAAACCCAGACGACCACTGTGACCTTGTTGTGTGGACACAGAGAGACCTTGCTGTGATACGCATCTTCCTTGATGTGGATTTCTGGGAACCGCGTTTAAAGCAAGCACAAGACTTCTTTCTTAAAGTGTGCCTTCCTGAACTTGTTGGGAAATACTTCTCCAAACAACGTGCTGCTCTAAATAGCCTGTAATGTTTCATTTTGTGGTTCAAGATTGATGCCAGCTGTGTGTTGCCATGTAAATAGTTTGCATTTCATTTTTATGTACTTGCTAAGTACAAGTGAACAGATCAAGAATAAAAAACAAACAAACAAATATACTATTCTTTTCTGTTTTACTGAAACTACTTCACACAAAGTACAATTATTTACAGTGAACTACACATGCCACACAACAGCTCTTTGAATACTCAACAGAAGCAAGTTTCATTTGGCCCTGGTTTGACAACCACACTGGGGCACATATTAATCAAAACACAGCAAACCTTAACAATCTTATCAAGCAGTGTTGTGTCTTCACCCTCACATGATATGAGTAATCGGATTGGCATTGTAGTGTGTAGCATTTTGAACTTTGAACCTGTCAGTTTCTTCGATATTGGCAGGAAATCTTTGACAGTGTTGAAGAGGGATATTAAGACAGCATAACAATGTAGTCCAGTGTAATATCTTACTTTTTCGGTATCAGCCTTTAAGAAATTTTCATTTAGCTCTGTCTTTTGCAACTGTGATCGAAGCAGTCTGTTCTCCTCCAACAGCCGGTTTATTTCTGCTCTGCCCTGTTCATTAAACACACAATCCTTCGTCTGTCCTTTAGCTTCCGTGACGCTGTCTGTACGAGCACCACTGTCTACATTTGCAGCTGGTACCTCAACCTCCACTTGTCCAACACAACTGCTGTTCACTGCCTCCATGACATGGTGATTTTGCTGTTGGTCTTCTATCAGATCTTCATCGATCACTTCTGCACGGGGCACACCAACTCTGCAGGTGCATAACAAAAGCCTGTAAGATAAAATTAGTGCATACACATAAGGTAAATGTACACCAATATTCCAATGAAAGTTGTGTGATTGATCTTGAAGTTATGTGCGGATTAGTGTTCAATGAGAGCAATTTAGTATGTTTTTAGAGGGGGGGGGGAGTTGTTTACCTCCGATGGGAGCTCTTTTTCGCTTCCGTTGCATACGCCTTCAGTGCCGGTCCAAGTCTGATACAGGTATGTCGTCGTGCCCCATGTGCAGTGTTGGTGCCCAGTCTGGATTTGTTACATCCATTTCATATGCTGGTTTGCCTGCAATAATGCCAAATCATAAGCTACTCAGTCGACATGACGTGGTTCTGCAGCATCACACATTAGCATGTTTTATTTCATTATATATGACCTCAGCGCATTGAAAATAACACTAAAAGCCTTTTAAGAGTGATATGAATTAATTTAGAACTCACCGGAAAGAAAATGCCGCGCGCAAACCAACAAAAAGCTGGGGATTGCAGAGAACTCGATATCCGCTCGTCTCACTGCTGCAATGCAAGCCTGACGTCTTCGTTTAGTAATATCGGATACATGGGATCCCTCACGTTGCCTCCAGGATGGAAAACGATGAAAAGACAGCCCATTATCCAGCTTCTTGCCTTCACGATCGTGTGATCCAACGTTACAACCGACAACACAACACGAACAATAGCTGAAGCGGTATCCTTTGTCTGGCCTACTGTCATGGCGGAAGGGGGCGTGGCCCACCTCCCGTGACATCACGCTCCAAAGCCCTATTGTTTGACTGATGGCCCTTAATATAAAGACTTCCGACTTTACGTTTCCCAATTTTTGCTTTAAGTTATTTTGTTATTTACATAATAATGTAAATAAACTAATAATTATCCTTATTGCTGTTTTAGAGGAGTGGTGCTTCAAAGGATAGTTGCAGATTTCTGTCAGAATCTGCAGATTATACAGTACAAATAAAATGTTCACGTTTCTCCAACGTTGTCTTCCCAACAGTTTCACTAACATCTACACTGGATGGCCAGGAAGCGTTCGCGATATCGTCACGGGCGCTTCTCCGGCGAGGATAATTGGTGTCTGTCTTGTGTCAGTGACGTAAAAGACGGATTTAATGCGACATGACCGTTCACACAGCAGTCGCTTTCTAAAACATCGGATATGTATCGGATTCAGTACCACATACGAAAGTGACCCAGATCGGATTTGAAAATATCGGATTTGTGCCGTTCACACTGTCATACCATGATCGGATATGGGTCGCATAGGGTCAAAAAAATCGGATTTGATGCGCTTTCGCCTGCAGTGTGAACATAGCCTTAGAGCTGGGTCTTTGAAGTGAACGACGCGAGCCGGCTTCTTATTGGGAGTCGTGCTTTTTTTTCTTTTCTTTCTCTCACCTTCTCTCTCGCTCTTTTTTTGTTCACTTGGCATGAGAGCCTTGTGCTTTGGGCTGGTAAGGGGGGGGTAGTTACACTGGTAGTAGCACAGGAACAGAGCTGCAGGGAGAGACAGAGAAAGAGAGCCAGGGACAACAACGTCACATTAGAAAGGTCTAGTAGTCATCCACAATTAGTTTCAGTTGCGGATGATAAAGGATTTGTTCATGCAGGCCCATACGACAGAGAATGTGTATCTTCTTTTTGTTTTCATATTTTTGCATATTCATTTTTAATTGTGTTGTGGTTTGCAGTGTTTTGTGTTGTTTCACTTTAATTTCTTTAAAAGAAAAAAGCTGAAAATTTAAACAGTTAAAAGTTGAAATGTAAATAGTTGGTTTTTGTATTATATGATTTATTTATTACATTTTATGTGGAGTGGATAAATAAAAGTGTATTTACGGTGGTCCCTAGAGACAAAGCACGTACAAACTTCAATACACGTAAAAACACAACAGAAGTGCTCCAGAATTCTAGGGGCAGTGTTAGGCTTTTGTTAACTTAGTGGCTATACAAGCCAGCAAGTACCAACGACTGGATTTGGTGTGTGGTAGTAACAGGTAAATGAACATTTTTTTTAATTATTTGAATTTATATGAGTTTATATTGAAATGATATTCTCAGAAACTGTTCAGTAATCTTGGCTGTGGGTGAAAGGGTAAGGATTGGGGGTCACCCAGAGTCATAATCCAGTGAAATATCCCTCTCGCCTCTTATAGTTTCCCTTTATTCTAAGTTTAAAGATGAGACTATTCAAAGTACAGTACTGTGGTATTAATTTTCTCTGGAGCTGTACAGCACTTTTGGCTGTGAGGCACATAGGAACAGTGGGGATGAGCAAGAGTAAGAATCCAGTGAAATATTTGCACAACTTTAACCCTGGAGAACCCATGGGGTCAAATTTGACCCCATGGTTTCCCTAGAAATCCAATGGGGTCGGCTCTGACCCCATAGGTTCTCCAGGGTTAAGCAATTTATTTTCAGTTTTCAATTTCAGAATATCAAAAATACAGTACAGCAATTTTATTTAGTTTGGGATAAGGTTAGCTTGAGCAGAAATGTACAGTATAGTGAGAAGACAATGCTTTGGAAACATATTGTTGACTCTCACAGAATTTCTTTTTTTATATCATTTTCAATATGTAGTGGAACAGTTCTACATAAATAAATTAATGTAGAATAAATAAATTGTTTTCATGGTTATTTATCCCAAATATTGTCTCAGTATGTCTGATACAAAAGAGAAAGTGAAAACGTTCAGGACAGAGTTTTGGTATGGTTGTAAAACTGTGTAATCATGCTTATGTACATCTGGATAATTACACAAACTAGTGTGTGGAGCTTCAAGTTGAATAAATAATGAAATTACTTTTGTTCATGACACCAATAACTAAACTCTAAATATTAGTTATATTATATCAGTGTTTGTGTATAACACATTAGTAGCTTAACACAGGAATGTACATGGGAGGGAGTTGTGTTGTGAATGTGCTTGTGACTTTACAACAGTGCCTATGACACTATAGGACAGTGGTGTCCGAACGATGCCACAGTTTTCTACCTAAAACAAACAGAATGTAAGTAACTAAATACAATAAAATGGTAAAAAAATGGCCTGTATTTGTATAGCGCTTTACTTAGTCCCTAAGGACCCCAAAGGGCTTTACACATCCAGTCATACACCCATTCACACACCAGTGATGGCAAGCTACATTGTAGCCACAGCTGCCCTGGGGCGCACTGACAGAGGCGAAGCTGTTGGACACTGGCCCCACCGGGCCCTCTGACCACCACCAGTAGGCAACGGGTGAAGTGTCTTGGCCACTTCGGCCAAGACTGTCCGAGCCGGGGCTCGAACCGGCAACCTTCTGATTACGAGACGCGGGGTGATCGTGGCTCAAGAGTTGGCAGTTCGTTCAACATTGCAAAACAACATACTGAAAAACAGTTATTCATCACTTGACTGCTTCCCTTGGGCACATATCTGCGGGACGTTTCGTGGCTGTTTTGATATCGTTCTCTCTCTCCTAACCGATCAAATTGTTACACATGGTAGACCAGAATGCTGATAATTTTATTACAGATAAAAGACTTTAGATAGTTTTTCAACTCTCAGTGATGCCACAGTGATCATGTGATTCATGGACCTGCAGCGGAGTTTGAGCCCAGACACGGCTAGTCACGTCAGACTTAAAGACCGGATAAAGAGTGATATGAACATATCTATAACTTACCGGAATGAAAATGTCTGGAGCACACCAACAGATATTTGGAGATGGAAGAGAACTGGATATCAGCTTGTCTCACAGCTGCTATCCAGACTAGATGCCTTCTTTTGGTAACATCCGATACATGAGCTGCCTCCTGTTGCTTCTAAGTGGGGAAAGAATGAAAAGATAAACCATTTTCAACCTTATTCCCTTGCCAGTCGTGTGATCTAACATTACAACCGACCGCACATCAAGTACGAACCATAGCGGGTGTTATCCGTGTGCTTTCAATCCTCTTTCGTTAGCGCTTTGTTTGGCCCAGAAACATGGCGCCTCAACCAAAAATCCTGGCCACACCCCCTCTCGTGACATCAGTAAATATGTCATTAATTACGTGACGATTTGTATGTGTAAAAATAATTTGTTTGTGTAAAAAAGATTTGTATGTGTAAAAAGAATTTATGTGCGCGTAAAAAAAGATTTGTGTATGGACTTAGCCAAAAAATACGTGTGAAACTCTGCAAGTTACAAGTACGAATTTTGACCCAACTTTTCTTCCTTTCATCTGATTGGCCAATGTCATGTCAATCACAAAAAACAGATGGGTTTGGCTATTGGAGGGGTGCTTTATATACTTTTTGTGTCCCAGCTGAGTAACAGGTGGAGGAGAGTCTGGTGGAGCAGCAGAAGGACAATTTCAGCCTTTTGGACTCAGCTCAGCCACTACAGAGGAAATAATGTCTTCAACACAAAAGGTGAGAAAAACATCACAGTTACACTGTTATTGAAACTGTGTGTTCAGCTGGTTGGTTTTTAAAAACCCATTAACAGCAGCTTTCCGTCCTGGGCTCATCCATATATACAGAATCTAAATTTAAAATGAGAAACCACAGAAGTCACAAGAAAATACAAAGATCATGTTTTATCAACACACATTGAAACAATAATATCATCAGTTGATTTTATTTCAAAATTTTGAACTCAAATTTTTTTTTACGAAATAAAAGATTTTCTCCGCTGATCAGTATTTCCTAATATCAGTTTAATTACACCTCTCATTGTGTCACATCATTGTAATGTGATACTATCACCAGAAGGTGGTTGTAACACACCAGCAATGTGTTTGTTGACATGTTTGATTCCACTAATAGAGGGAGTTCCAGCTTGTTCCACGACTGCATTTCACTCACTGCCTCTGTTTGTATCTCTGTCACTGCAGGACCAACATGGAGCGAGAAGTCAGCGCTCTCAGGAGGCCGACAAACCTCACAGAAGAAAGGGAGAGAAAACCTACAGCTGTGATGAGTGTGGGAAGGATTTTACCCGGCCTGGAGGCTTAAAAAAGCACCAACTCATCCACAGTGGAGTTAAACCTTACAGCTGTGACTTGTGTGGAAAGTGTTTTACCCAGGCTCAAAACTTAAAAAGACACCAACTCATGCACAGTGGAGTTAAACCATACAGCTGTGAGTTGTGTGGAAAGTCTTTTGCCAGGGCTGGAGACTTGAAAAAACACAGAATCATCCACAGTGGTTTTAAAGCGTACAGCTGTGACTTGTGTGGAAAGTCTTTTAGCCAGGCTGGAGACTTAAAAAAACACCAACTCATCCACAGTGGAGTTAAATCTTACAGCTGTGAGTTGTGTGGAAAGTCTTTTGCCCGGGCTGGAGGCTTAAAAAAACACCAAGTCATCCACAGTGGAGTTAAACCTTACAGCTGTGACTTGTGTGGAAAGTCTTTTACCCGGGCTGGAGACTTAAAAACACACAGAATCATCCACAGTGGATTTAAAGCGTACAGCTGTGACTTGTGTGGAAAGTGTTTTACCCGGGCTGAAAACTTAAAAACACACCAACTCATCCACAGTGGAGTTAAACCTTACAGCTGTGACTTGTGTGGAAAGTCCTTTGTGCAGGCTGGAAGCTTAAAAACACACAGAATCATCCACAGTGGATTTAAAGCATACAGCTGTGACTTGTGTGGAAAGTGTTTTACCCGGGCTGAAAACTTAAAAACACACCAACTCATCCACAGTGGAGTTAAACCTTACAGCTGTGACTTGTGTGGAAAGTCTTTTACCCATCATAAAGGCTTAAAATTACACCAGATCATCCACAGTGGAGTTAAAGCACACAGCTGTGACTTGTGTGGTAAGGCTTTTGCTCAAAATAGCGACTTACAGAGGCATCTAGTTACGCACTCTGGAATTAAGGCGTACAGCTGCGACTTTTGTGGAAAAAGGTTCAGTGACAAACGGTACCGAAATATTCACCTACGGATTCACACTGGAAATGATGTTTCCTGCTGTGATCAGTGTGGGAAATTGTTTACAGCAGATGCACAGTTACAACGACACATGCTTAGCCACACTGAGGAGAGACCTTATAAATGTGACCTGTGTGAGAAGACTTTTAAAGCTCCATATTACCTGAAAAAACACCAACAGATCCACACCAGAAATTAACTCTATAAGTGCAGTTACTGTGAGGATGTATTGATTTTTATCTTGTAATTTTAACCTGACTGTTTGGAACAAGTCTGATCAGTTTGGAAAAGTGAAGAGTCATTTTCGCCCGGTAAGCTGAGCGTTATAATGCAAACAGTGAAATGTAATTGGACATTGGCAGAGATCACGTACTCTGTCTTTGTTTAGAAGGAGAGCGACGCAGATGGATCCAGTTCTCAACCCTGTCGTCACTGTGGTGGTGGGAAAACGTTTCTCTGTGACCTTTGTAGAAAAACCTCCAATCATCAACAGGACCTAAAACCACATCAACTTAGTCACACTGGAGACAAACTGAACTACTGCATAGAATGTGGGAGAGGCTTCCACACACCAAGTACATTAGAAATACATGAACTCTTCCACACTGGATTCAAAAAGCACATCTGTGACCAGTGTGCGTCATCCTTCACCACTGCACATGAGCGTAAAGAACAAGAATAAGCGAATCCACACAGGAGAGACACCATACAAGTGCAGACACTCTGATTAAAGCTTCTCACAATCAGGTCATCGTAACAAACATGAATGTACACACATGGAAGTGAACTTCAGCTGTGACCAGTGTGACAAGAGCTTCAGGAATGTCAGTTCATACTCTGAACCCCAAAATTTCCACACTGTAAATAAACTGTTTCACTGTTACCAATGTGCAAAAACATTCACTTCATTATCTGCTCTGCCTGATCATGCAGGACTGAAATCACTGGATCACAATGAATCTGAAGAGAGAGAAAGATCCTCTTCTGGTTTCAGGGTCAGACTTAAAAACCTTGAGATCAGGCTCCACAGAGTTCAGATGGAATCTCCTGTAAAGAGTGTCAGCTGATGTCACACTTGGATGTGATGAGGTAGCTCTGATTTCTGGACCTGCAGTGAATAATCCTGAATGTTATATTTAGGAAGCTGCATGTAGAGCAGGGTGATATGACCATAAATTTTTATCACGATATACATTTGAAAATTTGCAATAACGATATAACTGACGATATAATTGACACTAGACAAAATACTTTACAACTCCTCAACTTTATTCGTGCAAAAAAAAAAAAAAAGACATCAATGTATTTAGACTTAAACAAGCAGCTGTTTTTTTTATGTGCATTAAAGTTATATAAAAAATTAACAGTGCAAATGCAAATTGCTGACAGTTTAACCAAAAGACATTTCCAGTGGAAACTGGCCGACATATCCTCAGCATAACCATGTATAATATCCACAAAACTTAAAAAGAGGTTATACACACACACAATACAGTAATATTATGTTGAAGTACAGTACATATCACTCTGCGAGGCTCCTGCCTACGATAGCCGTAATTCTCCGACAATCCATCAAGCGGTGCGGCTTCGTAGCTTAGCAAAGTCGTACTGAGACATTTGACAGATTTTCGAGCGCCGTGTACCACATAGTCGTTTCAAGGTCAGTAAACACAACCAGAATTCATACATAAGACACACAGGATTATTAGGGGCACTGTTGATTTTCAGAAAAATCAAAGGATTGATTTTAAGTGTGCCGTATTTTCCAAAAAACACGGTAATAACGACAGGCCGCTAGCATGCTCTACCAAAAATAGTGCTTTGTTGTGTATCTGACGGACGAAAGCTAAACCAGTTCCACACCACTGAAGTTGCAGCATTTTTACAAACCAATTCTGGTTCATCGGTTGGTTCATCCATTTCAGTTAACGATCCACTTTCGTTCTTCTCATTCTGCGTCGCCGCCATGTGCGTATGTTACCGCATGCGCATACGCATGCGCGTTTTACCCATAGTCTATCGCGATATTTCATTTTCTTATTGTTGCCCAACATTACACCAGTATTACCGTGAACGGTATGATATAGCCCAGCCGTAGCTGCATGTATAGATATGTATATCAAGTTTATGTTTTTTTTCCTTTGAAGGATTTTAATTCTCTAAAATGTTATCCCTGTTACATTTTAATCTTTGTTCCCTTAGGACACAATAGTGTTTAGTAGTTGTACTTGTTACTGTATTATTAAAGTTATAGGTTTGTCTTGTTTACCAAACTGATACTGTATAAAAATCGCAGATATGGATATGTATGTCAATTTCTTTTATTTGAACATTCTTATTTTTTTCCAAAATTAACTTCTTTTTTTATGTATTCATTTTATGTGTTACCTCAGTTAAATTTCGATCCTTCATTCATATTTAATCTTTTGCTGTGGTAAAATCTTCTCTTAAATCCTTTTCTCCCAAACTGCAAATAATTACACAGCAGTTGCTCTTAAAACTTCCAAAATGAACTAAATCTGTCCACCAGCTTTGAAACAACACCTGCTGTGACTTTATGTCCAGAAAAAAGAAACTCAAGCTAAACTGGTTTTGGGCTGTACTTCCATGTAATACCAGTTTGTACCAGAAGATGGAGCTGTGAGTCAGTGTAACCTTTGTTTAATTTCCTTCTTATTCACAGTGGCAGCAAAGAACTGTTAAAAGTCAAAAACAGCAGCACACATCAGGACCATTTTAAAGATCACAGGTGAATACTTTTACTTAATTCAAATTCTATTAAACCTCTATTTTTGGCGCCTCCTTTCACTTTAGTGTATTTACTGTGTTCTTGAAGTCCACGTGTTGGTTTTTAATGAATTAATTTTGATCCACATGTTTGCAGCTGTTTTCTTGTTGATTTGAAGTCTGTATTATGAAATCCTGATAATTTTAAAGCGTTAGTTAGCTACTCTTCATTTTATCAGAAACAGTTATCACAGCTCGTACATTTTCTTTTTATACATATATGTAAGCATTGAGCCAAATTTAGCAATGCCAACATACTGAATGAACAACATTTGTCTCTTATATATGATACACCTATATATGCACTGTCAGAGATACTTGTCTTTGAGTGAAGATTTAAGGTGATGGGAAATATAAACAACTGCAACAATCTTTACTGAAGTTCAGTATTTGAGTTCACTCACATGTGCTGTACCAGTGTACCTGCACATGTGATGTGACAATAAAAGTGATTTGATTTGAGACTTCAAACTCACTGCTGTAATAACTAATAATGATTAATATAATAACTATAATATTGGCCATATCATATTTACACTGACTTTAGTCTCATGAACAACATAAACTAATTGTTATTTACTAGCTAATCTTAAAATGACTGTTCAGTACAGATATGAAGGCCAACAATCATGTTTTACAGTCCTGTGGTCCCAGCTTCAGATACGTATTAACTCACACAAAGCTCGTGTAGAAACAAACAAACAACTGAACAAAATATGTTCTCCTTCATTTCTGTAAACCACACGTTTCCAGCTATCATGGTTGCTAGGCAACCTGGGCAGTGCGACGGAGGCTAGACCGTCACAGTGGAGTTAAACCTTACAGTTGTGACTTGTGTGGAAAGTGTTTTACCCAAGCTGGAGACTTAAAAAACCACCAACTCATCCACAGTGGAGTTAAATCCTACAGCTGTGACTTGTGTGGAAAGTCTTTTGTCCGGGCTGAAGGCTTAAAAAAACACCAACTCATCCACAGTGGAGTTAAACCTTACAGCTGTGACTTGTGTGGAAAGTCTTTTACCCGGGCTGGAGACTTAAAAAAACAGCAACTCATCCACAGTGGAGTTAAACCTTACAGCTGTGACTTGTGTGGAAAGTCTTTTACCCGGGCTGGACACTTAAAAATACACCAACTCATCCACAGTGGAGTTAAACCTTACAGCTGTGACTTGTGTGGTAAAACTTTTGCTCAAAGTCGAAACGTAGAGAAGCATCTAGTTACCCACTCTGGAATTAAGGCGTACAGCTGCGACCTTTGTGGAAAAACTTTCAGTGATAAAAGGTACCGAAATATTCACCTACGGATTCACACTGGAAATGATGTTTCCTACTGTGATCAGTGTGGAAAACTGTTTACAACAGATGCACAATTACAACTACACATGTTTAGCCACACTGAGGAGAGACCTTATAAATGTGACCTGTGTGAGAAGACTTTTAAATCTCCACATTACCTGAAAAAACACCAACAGATCCACACCAGAAAGTAACTCTACAAGTGCAGTTACTGTGAGGATGTATTGATTTATATCTTGTAATTTTAACCTGACTGTTTGGAACAAGTCTGATCAGTAAACTTATGGAGTTATACTGAATGAACAGTTTGGAAAAATGAAGAGTCACTTTCGCTTGGTAAGCTGAGTGTTATAAAGTAAACGGTAAAACGTAATTGGACATTGGCAGAGATCATTTACGCTGTCATTGTTTAGAAGGAGAGCGACACAGATGGATCCAGTTCTCAACGCTGTCGTCACTGTGGTGGTGGGAAAACGTTTCTCTGTGACCTTTGTGGAAAAACCTCCAATCATCAACGGGACCTTAAATCACGTCAACGTAGACACACTGGAGACAAAATGAACTACTGTAAAGAATGTGGGAGAGGCTTCCACACACCAAGTACATTAAAAATACATGAACTCTTCAACAGTGGGGTCAAAAAGCACATCTGTGACCAGTGTGGGTCATCCTTCACCACTGCACGTGAGCTTAAAGAACAAGAATAAGCAAATCCACACAGGAGAGACACCATACAAGTGCAGACACTGTGACAAAAGCTTCTCACAATCAGGTCATCGTAACAAACATGAGCATACACACATGGAAGTGAACTTCAGCTGTGACCAGTGTGACAAGAGCTTCAGGAATCTCAGTTCATACTCTGAACACAAACGATTCCACACTGTAAATAAACTGTTTCACTGTTACCAATGTGCAAAAACATTCACTTCATTATCTGCTCTGTGCAAACATCAGCCTGATCATGCAGGACTGAAATCACTGGATCACAATGAATCTGAAGAGAGAGAAAGATCCTTTTCTGGTTTCAGGGTCAGACTTAAAAACCTTGAGATCAGGCTCCACAGAGTTCAGATGGAATCTCCTGTAAAGAGTGTCAGCTGATGTCACACTTGGATGTGATGAGGTAGCTCTGATTTCTGGACCTGCAGTGAATAATCCTGAATGTTACATTTAGGAAGCTGCATGTATAGATATGTACATCTATACATGCAGCTTCTCTGTCACTGTCACTACATGTAGGGCGATCGTGGCTCAAGAGTTGGGAGTTTGCCTTGTAATTGGAATGTTGTCAGTTCGAGCCCTGGCTTGGACAGTCTCGGTAGCTTGCCATCATGTGAATGGGTGTATGACTGGATGTGTAAAGCCCTTTGGGGTCCTTAGGGACTGGTAAAGCACTATACAAATACAGGCCATTTACCATGTATATCAAGTTTATGTTTTTTCCTTTGAGGGATTTTAATTCTCTAAAATGTTATCCCTGTTACATTTTAATCTTTGTTCCCTTTGGACACAGTAGTGTTTAGTAGTTTTACTTGTTACTGTATTATTAAAGTTTTTACCAAACTCATATTGTATCAAATCTACTGATATGGATATATATAAATTTCTTTCATTTGAACTTTCTTAGTTTTTCCAAAATTAACTTCTTTTTTTTAAGGGTATTCATTTTAAAGAAATGTTAAACGTTAAAAACGGCAGCACACATAAGGACCCTTTTGTTAATTCAAATTCTATTAAACAGCTTTTTGGCTCCTCCTTTCACTTTAGTGTATTTACTGTATCCTTGAAGTCCACATGTTGTTTTTTTAATGAATTCATTTTGATCCACATGTTCTGCAGCTGTTTTCTTGTTAATTTGAAGTTTGCATTATGAAATCCTGATACTGTTAAAGCATTAGTTCTATTTGATGAACTCTGTGTAAAGTTTGTCTTATTAAACAGTTTGTTGTGTAAAATAAGAAATGGTCTCAGAAAAAAGTAGTTTGAGCCCTGATTTCAGATTCAAACTAATTTAACTTTTTTCGGTGGTACATGTGGAGGTTTATCAGAGGAGGAGACTTGGCTGTTCTCCACTCACAGTGAACACAGTTCCTGCAGCTCATTAAAAACTGAAATGATCTTCAAGGGACAAAATGGTCATAAAATATTAAATTTTTCTCAGAAACGTGCTTTGGGCATTAAATTTTCAGAGGGTATGTTTAAGATGCTTTGGTATTATCATCTCACACATTCCAATAAAGCAGATGTTCCTGCATTCCAACAGCGGTTTGCAGATGTCTTCTCCCCCCTGCACGTCTCCACAACTCTCATGGAGCTTCACTTTGAAACACAGCCTGTCCATGAAAGTGTGTTCATGGCCTAACAGGTTGCCTGAACACAAGAGACCAATTGTGCAAAAGGAATTGGCTGAAATGGTGAAAATGCTGTTATCATAGGATGAAATGAGGATTTGTTCCTCAGTGTTTGGTCTCCTGTGCTTATCTGTTTGCCAGATGATTTGTCCCAGCTGTTGAGAGGGGCCGGTTGTCTTTAAGGTGCTTCCAGGTAATTACGAAGTGAGTGCAGGGTTTTATACGGTTCTGTGATGATTGTCACAAAGTGAACAAGGGTTCATGGTTTCATGCTTATCCCATGCCCCGGGTTGACCTGGACTGGTTAAGCACTGCTTGGTTTTTAATGATGCTGGATTTAACCAACGCCTACTGGCAGATTCCCTTGTCTGCACAATCCAAAGACAAAAACGTCCTTCTCCCCTCTGTATGGTTCGTACCAATTCGTCACACTTCTGTTTGGCTTGTTTGAAGCCCCGGCCATTTTCCAGCACCTCATGGAGCGGTAGTGCGTCCTCACACTGCATATGCTGTTCCTTACCTGGATGATCAAAGGAGTTTGCAAAGAAAAGCGTCTGGACTTCTTTAAGTTGCTAGAAGACGTTTCACCTCTCATCCGAGAAGCTTCTTCAGTTCTAATGTCAAATGGTGGAGAGTCCCAGATTTAAACCCAGTGGGAGTATCCCCCCAAAGAGGGACAAAAGGACCCCCTGATGATCCTCTAATCACCTGAGCCAAGGTGTGAAAATGGGTGTGGGTCCCAATCAGCCAGAGTTTCGGGTGAGCTCATTGTGAACCCTGGCCCCACCTTATCATGCGATTTGCTGAGGTCAGATGGCCCAGGCTTTGAGTGGGTGTTAAGGCATCTCGGAAGGGAACTCAAAACTGGATTATAGATGGCAGACAGTTGGTGTCGTAAACCACCGCCTCTGTTCAAAGATGGTTGCTCACAGTGGACATATTTGGCTCCTTTAGTCCTCTTTCAAACCTCCTGTCCTCTCTGTCCAAAATGTGAACATTGGCATCCTCGAAAGAGTGTCCTTTATCCTTAAGATGCAGATGGACTGCTGAGCCTTGTCCTGTGGAGGTGGCTCTTCTGTGTTGTGCCATACGCTTGTGATGTGGCTGTTTGGTCTCTCCAATGTAGAGGTCTGGGCATTCCTCTCTACACTGTACAGCATACACCACATGTTGGGTCTGTTCCCACAAACCCCGCTAGTTCTAGAGACTTATTCATCATGAAAGAAAACAAGACAGTCGATCGATCGATTACTTGCGCAAGGGAGGCCTCGTTGGTATCTTAGCTCATCACGAATGACCCCAAATCCGGCCTCCTCTCGCTGGCTTTTATTGAGAGACAGTTCACACAAAACATAGCAAAGCAACGCCCACATGGTTCTAAGGCATTATACGTATATGTGTGAACTTCTGTATGTAGGTAAGAATGTGTGTGTGTGTGTGTGTGTGTGTGTGTGTGTGTGTGTTACCTCCTGCTGACCAAAGGGTCGTAAACGCAGGAAGTTTACATCAAAAGAAGCAGATCTTCCAGATAGGATGTATCTGCAATAAAACCTCCCCCAGCACAAAGTGGTTAGAGGTGGTTAGGATCAAAGGAATGGCTTTGATCCTACTGCTTGAACTAAGACTGTACAAATTTAAGAAACACAATGGCAACATTCAACAATTAGACCTAACACTACATTGTTAAGTTTGTGTTTTGGAGTTTTGTCTTTCAGGTGAACCAGTTTTTGTCTGAGTGTGTTGCTGGGTCTGAAATGCACCGGGATGTCATGCTTGGAGACCTGTCCTGAGTTTTTCTGATACATCGGCTTTCTGTGCCTCTTTACTGACTTTATGAACGCCCAATTAGGATAACCGCACGTTTTAAGTTCTTCCTTTACATGTGTGTGTTCCTTCTTTTTTCCTTCAGGCTTAGAGGAAACATGTTCTGCCTGGTGGTGTAGGGTCCTAATTACTCCAAGTTTGTGTTCAAGAGGGTGATGGGAGTCAAAGAGGAGGTACTGGTCCGTGTGTGTGGGCTTCCAGTAAACTTCGAATTTGAGGTTGCCATTCACTTCAATGTGCACAGCGCAGTCCAGGAAAGGCAAACAGTTATCCTCTGTGTCTTCCCTGGTGAACTTGATGTTTTTATCCACAGCGTTAATGTGTCCTTTCCACTTCCTCCATTTAAAGGTTGGCTACAATAGGTGACACGGGGGAGCCCATGGCACAGCCATGTTTTTGTCTGTAGAAGCCTTCGTTGTATTTGAAGTATGTTGTGGTAAGGCAGAGGTCTAACAGTGTGCAGATCTGATCGGGTGTGAAGTTGGTCCGGTCTTCCAAGGAGCTGTCTTCTTGTAGTCGTTTTCTGACAGTCTCCACGGCCTCCGTGGTGGGTATGCACGTGAAGAGAGAGACTACATCAAAGGACACCATGGTTTCATCTGGATCCAGGGTAAGTTTCTGGACCTTGTCGGTGAAGTCGGTGGAGTTCTTGATGTGGTGTGGGGTGTTTCCCACGAGAGGTGCAACGATGGTAGCAAGGTGTTTTGCAGTGTTAGAAGTGTCTGAGTTTATGATACTGACTATGGGCCTGAGTGGTACACCTTCCTTGTGGATTTTAGGAAGTCCGTAAATGCAGGGTATCGCATCCCCTGGATAAAGGCGGTGATGTGGAAGGCGGTCAATCATTTTGTCCTTTTCAAGGTCTTGAAGGCAAGCTATAACTTTCTTTTTGTAGCTGCTTGTGGGGTCTCGCTTTAAGGCTTCGTAGGTATTGTTGTCACTGAGGAGAGTAGTGATCTTTGTGTGGTAATCTGTAGTGTTTAGGACCACGGTGCATCTTCCCTTATCAGCTGGTAAAATAGTGATGTTGTGGTCTTTGCTCAGGGAAGTGATGACCTTCTTTTCTTGTATTGTGAGGTTGGACGGAGGGACTTTGGCACTGGAGAGGGTGGCTGAGACTTTCATCCTGATTTGCTCTGCTTCTGTCTGTGATAATTTATTAATCCGTATGGCGGTTTCTGTGGCTGTGATGCCTTCCACTATGGGCAACTGTTGCGGAGAAATGGCAAAATTGAGTCCTTTGGCTAATACTCTCTTTTCAGGTTCAGTGAGATTCCGGTCTGAAAAGTTCTTTACCCATTTCTCCTGACCGTCTTCGGGTGTGTTTTCTACTCTGTGTGGTGTAGGTTCAGAACGGGGAGTGTGTGTTTTTGAAAGCAAGGTGTGAAATTTCCTGCGTTGTCTTTCTTTTCCTTTAGAGTGTTGGGCCCGCTGAGCCTTGTCCACAAACTTGTAAACCTCTGCTAAGATTGGAGAGGGTAGAAGGGTTTCCACATCCTGCAGAGTCTGAATTTTGGGCCGACTGAGAACAGCACTTAAGCATGTGAGCGAGGGGAGAGAAGCTGCTGCCTGCGAGTTTGCTGCAGACAGAGGAGAGTTTAAGTTTGACCAGGTACCAAAGCAAATCATTCGGACTGTACAAATAATGTAAATATGACGGTGCATCACAAAATATTGATATCAAACTGATCACTTTTTTAGAGGCTCTTAGGTTACATGTGTGTTTATTTCATATTTTCAGTTGTTACCCTCCATGGCTAAACAAAGCACTCTAAATCGGCTTCAGTTATTTAATGATGAACACAAGAATGGACATAAGGGGCTTTTTTCAAAGAAAAAACTCAGGTAGATGTTATTTTATATATTATGCTTTGTATGTTGTTCAGTATATTTCTATGCAAAACAAGAGGAATATCAATACACAGCAGTATATTCACAGTTGAAACCGGATGTTTACATACACTTTAGGGAAAAAACATGAAATAAAATTTCACTGTTACACATGAATTTAGAGTAAACTTGTTTTGTTTTAGGTAAATAAATATTGAAATATCTTTTGAATCAGTTAAATGTCAGAATAAAGTGAGAGAGAGCTGTCTATTTTTATCACTTTCATCAAATTTAGGAGTACATGTACACTAAGTTTATTGTTAATTAATAAGAAAACTCCAGACGATTCCATTCTGAGCTTAAGAAGCTTCTGATTGGTTGGTAGAGTCCATGTGAGTAAATTGGTGGCAGACCTGTGGATGCATATAAGGCATGCCACATGGGAAAGTAAAGAGATATCATCCAAAACACCAGGAAAATAACTGTGGACCTCCATAAATGTGGCTCAGTTTTGAATACAATTTGGTGTCATTTCAATTAAGAGATACAGATGACTTCTCTCTTTAGTCTTAAATTTAACAAATATGTTTCACCTCTCATCCGAGAAGCTTCTTCAGTTCTAAGGTCAAATGGCGGAGAGTCCCAGATTTAAACCCACTGTGGAGTTTAATTTGTTAGAATATCAACAAATTAAATCCATAGTAAAATAGAAATTTAAACCGGGTCAAGTTGAACTACAAAAACCACCAAGTGTGGTACAATTTCCTACTCTTAAAACCCCCAAATTACTTTCCAAAATATACAGAATGCTTTCTAAAACAGATGAATCAATATCACTCCCTATTGCAAAATGGGAAGCGGATTTATCAGTTAACTTAGACCAAAACTTCTGGTCTCAGATTTGCTTAAAAACCTTTCATTTAATTAGAAATCCCAGTCTTCAATTAATTCAATACAAAATACTACAGAGAACACTATACAGGTCATCGGATGTTCAAGATGGGCTTTACGTCTACCAACAACTGCTCACACTGCCAAACCAATTCACCGGACAATTATATCCACGCTCTTTGGTTCTGTCCACCAGTTCAGAAGTTTTGGCACAAGATATGTGAAGACTTATCGAAGTGTCTGAAATGTAACATTCCAACTTCCCCTTCAGTGTGTTTGTTGGGCAGCTTAGATAATGTCACTACAGAAAAGAATATAGCCCATGTGGTTTTCACTGCCCTGTGCATAGCCAAGAAAACAGCCCTCATGAACTGGAAAAATAAAAATAATCTTAATTCTAACCAATATAGAAATTATCTAATAGATTACATTAGTCTTGATACAGCCTCTGCCACCACATCAGATCAATTGCTCTGGGCTCCTTTGATCAGCTCCATCACGTAGTGGGTGTGGGGGGTCATAGTTTGGTCCTACCTTTGCTGTTGTGATTGGTGTGGGGGTAGGGACAGGCTTGGGGCGTCAGGGGATTCCCCAGGAGCATCTTCCTTGGAGGGCTCAACCCGGGATTGCGGTCATGGCCTATTAAGGTCTCTGTTGACTCTTAGGTGACGGTTTCCTAATGACTGCGTGCAGCGGGGCTAGGGGAGGGTCTGTGCTGACGGACGTGGGTTACTGACCTGGTAGCCTGGCTGCCACCTGGGGGGCTCTTCAACTGGTGGGGGAGGTTGTTACATCTTGCAGGAGGTCTCCTCTCTTCAGGAACTCACTCTGCAGGAGGAGGAGATGTAGGAGAGGTGGAGGAAGATCTCAGCCTGGGCGTCTATTGTCTTGTGTAGTCTGGAAGATGAGTGGATGACGGGGATGGGCCTATGCCCCCTTTCCCTGGCGGGTTGCAGAGTATGGGGGTGCCTACTGGGTTCAGCTGGGGAGCTGGCCCAAAGGAGGGGGGCCAACTCCCCCTCCCCAGTGGCGTGTCCAGCAAGGTGGCCTGGGGGGGGGCACAGGCCACACCCCCCCCAACCAGACTGGCCACCCCAGGTGCCACCCCGAAGCTAAAACAATAAAATTCAATGAAATATCAAATGTACGAATATGGTTTCACTGTGAAGCTCAGATATCCGAGTGTAAGTGAATGCAGCAGCGGCTTCTGCAGTATGAGCATTATGTTAGCAAAGGAAGGAGAGCCAAGCACGAAAGACGGCACTGCAGAAAAAAGTTTTCGGCGAAAGATTAACAAGTTAACATAGCTGGACTGGCCATCGGACATTTGCACGGTGGGCTGATGACTTTTTTTTTTTTGGTAATGGCATGAACAATGAAAGGTGGTGGATTGGCCAGATGCTGGCCAATGTGTAAAAATAATTCAGTTGGGTCAGATATAAACCAAGTTTAGGGGTAGTTTATTTTCGTTGTGCTGATTTTTTACAGTCAGTTACAATAACTCATACTGCGTACAAGCTAGCATGATGGAGTTTCTATACAGCTGGGTGGGTGCTGTGATGTTACTGATAGTGAACTTTATTTTATTCATAAGGTTAGAGAGTAGAGTTGCCAACGGCTCCTTAAAAAATGGAATGGTCCCTCATTCAGAGAAAATATTACACGTTTCGTATTGAGCTGAGAAGAGACGCAGTTTGTCCCGTACTTTCGCTATAATGAAAAAAAGACACAAAGCTGGAGTTATTCTGTCGTTATGCTGCACAGCTGCCTCTTCTTCTCTCATTCTCCCCCCTCTCTCTCCTGTTCCTACTTCAGTCATGAAACTGATCAATGATCAGCTGATCGGCTTTTCTCTTATTTGTTTATCGCCTACTTTGCGCCAGAAAGAGGAAACCAGCGGATGTCGCGCTAAACAACAGCAGCACGTTTAAGCTTGATCAGCTGTTTTTAGAATGTATTTAATATTACCTTCTAGTATCAGCTGATGTTTGCTGGAGCCACAGCTGTAAAGCTGCTGGTCATGATATTGGTTTGGATATGTGGTGAGAGGGAAACATGAAGATGAAACCAGGAGATGTCCTTACTGAATCATCAGAGCTGAACAGGTGATGGAGAAACAGGTTTACCTTTTAGGTGACATGAATGGGTTGAAGGGAAGTTATGAACTGTTTCTGAGAGACAAATAACACCAGGATCCTTTTCTACGTAGCTGACAGCTGGTAACTGTGCAGGGGCGGATCTAGAAAAGTTATGCCAGGGGGGCAGGTAGGGCATTAACAGGGAAAGGGGGGCAGAAAGAAATACTTTTCTTTCTTATTCTCATTTAAAATATCTAGCTTTTATTAAATAATTATCTGAATCTTGCGAAAAAAGTTTTTATCTGACGTAAAATTTATAGAAATCATACATATACCAAAAAGACAGTGTACATCACTGTCACAACAGCATTTGTTTTCATTCAAAGGCTTTATGGCTTTAATACCTGGTGGGCCAGTCTCTAGTCAAAATGCCCAATTTTTTGTCCCAGTCCAGCCCTGCATGTTAATACTGGCAGTGTCACCATGCCAGCTGACTGTATTTCATCATCAGCCAGTGTTGTTCTTTATACATCAGTATTACCAAAGTTTACCATAAGGCAGCATAGAAAGTATTTACTTGCTTTCAGGTTTTATTCAAATGTTAGTCTTTTCAGTTGTTTCCCCACTTTTTTCCTGTTTCAGAATCAAACACCAGTTTGTGAGAAGATTATCTTCTTTTTTTAATAGGCAGATAAAGTTTTGCATTGGCTAATTTGCTAATTGTATGTTAAAAATGTTCGTATTTTAATATTCAAAAATGTTTTTGCCCAAAACATATGTGCACTGTATCTCAGTAAAAATACTATGCAAATATTGCTGTGCTTGAATGCTGAATAAACACTGACAAAGCACTGATTGAATCTCTTGTACTTTATCAACACAGTATCTAAAAACTTTGCACCGTAGTGGTTAAAATCTCAGTCTAATAAGACTTAAAAGTGCATTCGGTTATTAGGTTTATAGGGTTATTGAATTATGGTTAACGGTTGGTAGAATCTTTTTTTAACATTATCTGCCAATTACATCTGCCACCCTTCTCCAAATCTGTGCCCCTACCTGGCCCCCCCCAACAAAAATTTTCTAGACACGCCACTGCCCCTCCCTTCCTTCCCTCCCCATCTCCAGCTGCCTCCCTCTTCCCACTCCACCACAATCACCCACACATGCAGGGCCTTGGGGTAAAGGTGTGTCACCAGGGTGCAGGTGAGGCATCCCCCCCCCCCCCTCCCTCTGTCCCCTTCTGGCTGTCTGTGCCTCAATTTTATCCCACAACTTAGACATTCACATTTTTCACACTCTCATAACTCATACATATAGGATCTTGGGGGTGGGCACACTACACAGAATCCAAAAGACCATCAGGGTGTACACCTCACCCCTGGCGTTGTTGCCCACCTCTCAATTTTAAATACACGTAGACATTGAGGGCTATCAGGAGGGGCTATGCGCTTACCTGCTGCTCTCTGGCAGGTAGCTCCATGCCCTCCTGGGTTTTAAATGCACCTTAGAACACACATACATCAACACTACATATGAGCGGGCGGAGGGAGGTTTGGAGTTTTCACACACCTCCATTCTCTGCGGCCTGCTGGAGTGTGGGGGCTGGGAGGAGGAGTTGACCATCCGATTGGGGTCTGGAATGTGGGGCCTCCCTGCTGCTGCGGAGTCAGGGCAGTGTGCTTCTCTCCACCCCAGGGAAAAGGGTAACACTACCTGGGTCTGGGTGCAGTTTCCCCCTTCAGGGGCAAGGGTACCTAGACCTGGGGCTTAGAGTACGCTTGGGGAGTGTGATTGTGTGTACAGTATCTCTTTATGTCTGTCTCCATGTTGAGTGAGTGTTGAGTATTTGCATATGAGAGCATGAGGGTGGGAATAGATGTTTGTATCTGTGTGTGCCTGTATGTCTGTGTCCATATGTCAGGTTGGGTATCAGACGCCACCTCTCTAGGGACATCTCAGGTCCTCCAAGGTATGGAGGCCTATCTCCCCCCACCACTTCCCCTGCCGGTGGCGGACGCCCTCAGTCATCGGTGCGTTGGTGGTTCTTTGTCTCCGGGGATGGGCGTCCAGGTACCCACCGGCTCAGTACTTGGTGGCTGCTTGTCGGTGCCTGGAGCCTGGGGCTCGCTCAGGCCACTTCGGGGGTGGGGTGTTCTCAGCCTCTCAGCCTGGGGCTCGGTCACTCAGGCACAGCTGGCTGCCGGCGGAGCTCACGGGCACGTCACTGCAACCCCCCCCTTGCTTCTGCTCCATGGCTGCTGGGTGACCCCTCATCTGGGGCTCTCCTCAGCTCTTTCTGGGATAGTGGCGCAGCTGCCCCTCTGTTGGTCTTCCTTGGTCTCTTGTGTTCTGAGGGCCTCTGGATGTCTGGAGTTTTGATCTCCTCCATACCTGCTTCATGCCCTGGAGGATGGGGCTGTAAGTAAGTAAGTAAGTAGGTACAATTTATTTATATAGCGCTTTTCACAGATAAAAATCACAAAGTGCTTTACAACACAGGAAATGGGAATATAAAAACAATATAACAGTAAATAAAACAATGTAAAACAATAAAACTATAAAAACAGCATAAGAAGAAATTAATCAAATGCTTTTCTAAAAAAGCTGTGGCTCCCCACACCCTCTAGCAGATCATTACATGAAGGAACCTTTTAAAAACAAGCGTGCTGATGCTCACAGGTGTACACACGGGTGCTCACACACACAAAGTACACCCTTTTTGGCTCCTACCTCAAAGCACACTGTGCGCTGTCGATCTTACGTGCTGCACAATAATGTTTTATATTTAGTATTTACTGTCATATTCCCATATATCATTGTGATGTTGTTTATTATATTGCTCTCTTTTTCTTCTTCTTGTTTTCTCTTTTTTTTCTTTCTCAACAGGTGATCCAGGTGATTGATATATGTATTTTTGTCTGCTTATTTTGTTAGTTTTTGTTTTTTGCCCTTTATCCCCGTCCTTCTTTTCCGCTGTTTTTCTTTTCCTCTTTCTTCCTCCCCTTTCTTTTCCCCAGTTAAGTCTGTCCCATATTTAGCAAGTGAAAATAAAATAAAATAAACAATAAAAGGTGAATCAAATAGACCATTACGGCAAGGCTGGGATGGTCCATTTGGTAAAGTAGATTTACTTTACCAAATGGATGCCCAACAAATCTGTTGGGCATCTTTCTTCGCCTTTAGATAATAATTCTGATGGCAAAAGAGCCAAACGGGACAGGTAAAAAAAGGTTATGTTGTGGTGATCCTTGTGTTGGGGGATGAGTGTTCATACTGGAGTGCAAAATTAAAACCAATGGAAGATGGACAAGAAAAGTTCAAAGCTATCAGGTGCTCACTTTAGCAAAAAGAGAAAAGAAGAGGAGGAGAAATGAGCAAAAGATACAGGTAAGCAGATGTGTCATTGGATAATGGCAGGTCATCCTGAAACAATCAGAATCATATTCAGAATACTTTAACAGACTAGTACCGCCACTGTTCCATACAAACACTTTTGCGCAATACATTCGGATGGGAGATGTGCCGAAGAGGGAAAACAGTATTTCTTATAACGCAGCAGTATCATACATCATAAATAATATCATTCATTCACAAAAATAAATCAGCAGTCTAATGTAATACAAATACAGTTTAATAAATGTAATAGTTATCACCTTCACTTCTGAGCTACATTTACAACAAAGAGATCAATCTTTCCTCTCTATCTATGCAGTGTACTGTACTCTTTACTATTGTAGGGCAATTGACCCATTTAAACGGTGTAAACCCTCTCAAAGGCATTTACAATTATCTTTACTGTGCCCACATGAGTGACTGGGGAAACCAAAACAACCACACTTAAATCTAGAAGAACAACCTCCTTCTTTAGGTGCTTCCAGCATGTTTGAGGCCTATCAAAATCCCTCAATGAAATGTGATGAACCCAAAATCCTATCTTTACGGTGTCAAACAATGTGTCAAAGTTGAGTACACATGTCAAAAGAACTCACGACTGTTTTTAGTATGTTTACTCAGACAATAAGGGCCTAATGCACCTACGCATCAGGAACTGACATGCTAGAAAATCAGTCTAGCTACCCTAAAATATATACACAATTATTTGTTAGGTTGCTGTAAAACTTGCATGCTACAACTACTACAGTCACTTCTAGTCAGGCTCAGGACTCTAACAGAGTTTGTGATGTTCAGAGAGTCATGTAAATCCATATCATTTATAAGATGATTAGAAACATCACATCAACGACACCTTTAACTCAAAAACACACTGAACTACTTCAGGCAAAACTGCCTGATTGTTTAATCAGGTGTCATCTGCATTCATGATCCCTCTTCGGTGGCACAGAGACTCGCTCTGCAGTCGCTGAGTTGGAGCTTGGCACGCTCATGTTGGTGGAGGGCGCTCTTTTCACCCCTCACCCTCTCATTCCAATGCAGCTTTATGGTTATTGCTGTGGTTCTAGAATCTTCTCATAATGACTAGTAGGGCCCCAAACCACACAACCTTTGACCTCAACCACTACCTGGGCTGTCAGCTATGCCATGAGTGTTTCCTACTTCTCGCTGGGTCTCTGAAGACTTCTGACCAGCACCCAGTCTCAATCTCAGTCTGGAGATTCCACCCTTGGGATGATTTCTTCCAGCAATACTCTGGCTGCTGCACCTGTATCTCCTTACTAGAAGGAAAAACTTCTAACCATTTGGAAAACATATCAATCAACATCAATCCACATTTTTCCTTTCAGGTTAGTGAACTTCACTTATAGGTTTTCAAACCCTCATCTGAACATGGGTGTACCACCTGTAGAGGTTTAATACCTGTCCATAACATGTTAATCCTACAAGTCACAGTAAAAAGCCATGGAGAAAATCATCATGAAAAACTCATGGAAAACACAGAAAGCATTGTTTCATGTTACATTGTTTCATGTTAAACCTAGAATCCCTCCTCTTGACACATGGACACTCCCATGAGTCAACTCATCAGAATTAGGCTCCTTTCTTAAAGAAAAAGGTTAGTTAGATCATTATCCAATGCAACATCAGGACGTCTCCTCCGGAGTAGCTCTGTAACCCTGCAATAAAAGATGTCAGTGTGTTTTGCATATTAAGTTTGCTTAACACCTGGCTCCGCCAGGAGCCTACATACACACCATCATTGCCTGGAAAACAAGATCTGGAAGGTAAATCAAACTTCACTCTTGCAAACAATTATAGATCATAAGAGTAATGAAGTATTCAGCATCAAAGACAAGTCTCATGTGCAAGTTTTCTCAAATCATCAAACCACAATTATTGCCATAATTCACCCCAGATATGGACCATCCCATGTGTTATTCAACATTACTGTTACCGGTGACTTTCCTTAAGCAATGTCACTCACACTTTTCATCACTATGAGCTCAACAGTAATCAGATAATGAGCCCAACACTACAAATGTCACACAATCACTGCACTTCTACTCTAACATCACTTGTCTGTCTGTGCTGAATCATTCACAAGCACTCTTAGAGAGAAACAAACATTAGCAAAACATATGAAGCATCCTGGAGATTTTTCCTGGATCAACAGATTCCAGAGGTGCTGCAAAAAGGTCCCAAAGTTCACACTCTGCTGTAAAAGAAGTAATACACAGTATGTTTGACACTGTATTCACATTTTCTCCAACATTTTCTCAAGAACATAGTGTAATTGCATAACCAACATATAACATGTAATCACAGTTCCCTTCACACATAAACCCAGTAATCCTGTGAGAGAAAAAAATGAACCTGTTGTATGTCCTATAAATCACAGAATCAGATCACATGATTAACCCTCTGCTGTAGAAAAGAGAATATAAATGTTAGCGCTGCGCAGGTGTATACACAATTCTCACAGTGACCTCTGCATTTGGCAATACAAGGTCATAAATAACACTTCTCTGGTAAATTCACATTGTAATGTGGAGAGAACATCCCAGTGAAACACCAGGACCATCTCTGAATTGTGGCCACCGCCCACGGGGGGGCTATACCTTCTCCCTCACAGAGAGAATTATGACCTTGTTTTCTGCTTGGGCGTCACCTAACGATGTACATCCCTGATAAGCAGAAGGAGTCCCACTATCTGTTTAATGTCTCCCATTACAATGGCCTCACTGTGTTAACATTCCACATGCATGTAAATTGGTGACACAGGAGTGCTCTTACTGTGGTAAAGTGAGAAAGTGATATTACTATAACTAATGTAATATGATTAAATATGTGATTAATGCACGAGAAAAGAAATTTGCCACCACACATGGCATAAGATGATATAATAATCTCACATACTGATGATTTATTGTCAACACTCCTTTAGTTTGAACCCAGTGACAGTACTTGGGCCGGTTGTAGACAGGCATATATGAGGGGTGTCAATGGAGAATTGTACTTAGTAGTAAGTATAAGCTTTTAATGATATAAGTTTGCATATGATAGAATACTGCATGATGATCTTTTGATGACTTAGACTGTTGTTCACTACAAGAATTGTTCTATTCTGTTTGTGAGTTTCTTCCCACAGCCATAATAAGAGCTGAACAAGCAGTTTCACTCCCTACCAGGAAGAGGAGAGCTGGACACTCTTATCTGCGCTCCCTAACAAGAAGAGGGGCCGTGTCCTTCAGAAGTCACACACACACATACACATGCATACAAACATACATACGCACCAACATTCCTCTGTCTATGTACAGACGTATTCACTATTGTATTACTTTTGTATATAAATAAAGACAAGTGCAAGAACAGAGCGCACATCACAAGGCCCCCACTCTTGTGTGAGCGCTCTGTGACCGCCCTTGCAAGTAAAAACTGCAGCGTGTGTTTCTACCATCAGACTCTCAGATGAAGAAGTGTCTTTTAGAATACATCTCTTCACAAGGGGGCAGACAGAAATGTAAAAGGGGCACCTGGTGGCAACGGAAGTAAGAACAGTGTTGGGGTTGGGTGGGGTGCTCTGGATTAGGGACAGTGTTGGGGAGTAACGGAATACATGTACCGGCGTTACATATTTAAAATACAAAATATGAGTAACTGTATTCCGTTCAGTCCGTTATTACACTCTTAAATCCTACTACTTATTCCTGCATCTTGTAAGATCTTACAAGGCTTCAAATGACGCGCCAACTATTAAATTAGTCGTTGACGACTTTGATAGTCGACGTAATAGTGACTAGTCAACTAATCGTGGCACCCCTACTTTGGAGAACTGTTTTTGTCATGTAATTGGAGTACACTTTGTCAGGCCTCTACCTTAAGACCTGACCAACTTCGGTGTCCCACCTGAAGACTAAGCTTCTGCTGGTATAGTTTCATTGGATAACCTATATTGAATTTTTTCAAAACCAACAATAACACTTCTCACTCTTGCCAGTATTAACAAAACTAAAAAGGGTAGGCTTGAAAGTTTTGAAAAATAAAACTGAAAAATAGAAACAAAGAATAAAATAAAAATATCCATCCTTTACAACCAACAACATAAAATCTATTTTAATTGGAGGGCCTCATTCAAATACATTTGCAAATATATATAGTATGGACGGTATGAAGTTATTAGGTTTTTTTTTTCATGTCAGTGTTTTCATTTCCAGCTGTAAAGTATCTGCATGTGATGCTCCTCTTTCACATTTTCTGCCGCCAAAATAACTGTTCCAATTCAGGGTCTGCGTCCTTGAAGACCCCATTTGAAGGCTGTGTGAAAGCAGTTTTATTTTCTGTTGTATTAATCACATATTTTATCATATCACATTAGTTATAGTAATATCACTTTCTCACTTTAGTATAGTAAGAGCACTCCTGCCACCAGTTTGCATGCATGTGCTATGTTATAACAGTGAGGCAGAGGTGGGTAGTAACGAGTTACATTTACTTTGTTACATTCACTCTGTTACATTCACTTGAGTACGTTTTAGTACTGAGCTTAAGCCTGGGTCATTTTTTCAGAAGCCCGGGGTCTTTTGGAGTGTAATTTGTTAGTTAGATGCCTGACTGACAACTGTATAAAACAAAAACAACACACGAAGCACAGAGCGAATTGTAAAGCGCTTTGGGTGCCTTGAAAAGCGCTATATAAATCCAATCCATTATTATTATTATTATTTTCAGTTCTTACCCTCCATGGCTAAACAAACTCTCTAAATCGGTTTCAGTTGTGTACTGATGTACACAAGAATGGACATAAGGAGCTTCTTTCAAAGAAAAAACTCAGGTAGATGTTATTTTATATATTATGCTTTGTATGTTGTTCAGTATATTTCTATGCAAAACAAGAGGAATTTCAATACACAGCAGTATATTCACAGTTGAAACCAGATGTTCACATACACTTTAGGGAGAAAACATAAAAAAAATCACAGTTAAACATGAATTTAGAGTAAACTTGTTTTGTTTTAGATAAATAAATGTTGAAATATCTTTTGAATTAGTTAAATGTCAGAATAAAAAGAGAGAGAGCTGTCTATTTTAATCACTTTCATCAAATGTAGGAGTACATGTACACTAAGTTTATTGTTAATTAATAAGAAAACTCCAGACGATTCCATTCTGAGCTGAAGAACCTTCTGATAGGTTCGTAGAGTCCATGTGAGTAAATTGGTGGCGCACCTGTGGATGCATATAAGGCAAAACACAGAGCCTGCTTCGTTGACATGGGAAAAATAAAGAGATATCAACCAAAACACCAGGAAAAGAATTGTGGACCTGCATAAGTGTGGCTCAATTTTGAATACAAAAGTTAACAAATATGTTTTTTATATTTATCAATATAAAAAAATAAACATTTAGTCTGATTTGATGTTACAATTAAAAAAGTGTTTGTGTTTTTATCTGAAGAGTGTGTAAATATCTGGTTCCAACTGTATATTTGATGATGTTGGTGTTTGGATTGATTGTCAGCACAAAGAGGGAGAGAGAGGAAAAGAGAGAGAGAGAGAGAGGAACAGAGAGGGAGAGAGAGGAACAGAGAGAGAGAGAGAGAGAGGAACAGAGAGGGAGAGAGAGGAACAGAGAGGGGGAGAGAGGAACAGATAGAGAGAGGGAGATGAAGAATGAGGAGAGAACAGAGATGGAACAAGAGCAGGTGAGACACACGTTAGTCAAATGGTTGTTTGCCAAAACTTATCAGAACATGTATCTAGTACCTAGTGTAACTTTTTAGATACCATTTGTTACTTTTCTGTTTTGTTTAAGTCCTAAGTAGTCCTGATTTTGAACTGTTGTAGTCCTGTTTAATTCCGGATCAGTTCTGGGTCTGGTTGAATTGGGGTTTAGTCACTGTGTCTTGATACAGCCCGACCTTGTTCTGCCTTGCTGCCTAATTAAAAACTAGTTTAAGGTGATATTTATTTTTTCCTATATAAAGTCATTCATTTTTGAACAAAACTCAAAACAGAGCCTAATAATCTTTCAGTCATTTCTACCCTCACTTAATTTCCTTTCGCTGCTCAGCTCTCACACAGTGGCTCAGTTATGCTCCAATCCCTCCATATTGTGGCCAATCACATGTGAGTAGATATAAGATAATATCATTATGTGAAAAACAGAGAGGGTGAGAGACGCGACAGTCAAGTGGAGCATCCGTCTGTCCTCTCAGTAAGTGAGTGAGTGTCACAGGGCAGCCCTTAGCGGCTGGAAACACAGTGAGATGGACTAGGGCAAGTGCAGTGGAACAAAAGTATTTATTGACGACACATCTCTCCTTACAACAATTAAATTATCGCGCTTCTTCACAGCAAAAAATCCCGCCTCTAATGACAACTGGCAGCCTTAAATATGTTCAGCTGTCACCGACTTAACCATTATTCCACTCTTAGGTAAATTCTTAAATCCCAACCTTCCACCACAATATACAATATATCACTTAGAATAAATAAATACATAAATACATTTCACATTTTCATATTAATAAATAGTTCACACTTTAATGTTACACCAAACCCAATATTATAAAAACCCAGAAACCCAAGCACAAAAAGATTCACCACACTCTCTTTACCAATGGTCTCTCCCGGAACCTTTAAATGGTGTCTGGACCGCCGGGGAAACATTTGCCCAAACACCTTGAAGAGGACACAGGCAAGAAAGGTGAGTAATCATTAGCTTACAAACACTTATTTGCACCACTTTTATTCCTAGATTTCACACACACATTTGCTTTAGTTTTCCCTACTGGTAAACCTTAATCACAATCTCAATCACCATTCTTGTTTCCTGACAGACAACCACCACATTCCTTGATGAGGAGCAGCTGTGCAAGATCTGAAACAAGGCTACCAACTGATTTTAAAATTCCCAATAAATATTCAATAAATAATTAAACTTCTTGTGTGCAAATGTTTTACTGTGCAAATCCATGCTTAAAGTGCAATGCTCAATAAAGTGCTTGATAAGGTGCTTTTAATAAAGTGAAAGGTATGCTCTAAAGTGCTATACAGATAATGTAATATAAATAAATGTAGTAAGGGAGTCCTCTTCCTTACAGTGAGACAGTAGACAACAGTGAGGAGGACTGTGCGAAAGCAAAAACACATAAATATACATGACACCCGTAAACGAAGCAGTATCTGGCTGCAGTTTAAAGACTTTTTTTGTCTTGGTCTCGTCTCGACTTGGTCTCGTCTCGACTTGGTCTTGGTCTTGTCTTGGTCTCGATACCCTCTGGTCTTGGTCTTGTCTTGGTCTCGGATTAGGCGGTCTTGACTACAAGTCTAGTTCTAGGCTGATTACACAAGCAACGTTTGACAAGCTTCTGCTTACCATGGGCGATTCCTGTGAGACAAACAGTTTGCAGCAGAGTTACTTTCATACTGGTTCAGTTTGTCCGTGTGTGCGGAGACTGGGTGGGGTCACTCAGGGTCTAATAGTCTTTCTCTTGTATATTCTGAATAATAAATTTAGTTATCAGGACTTGATTTTATTCCATGGAGCTGGTTAAAAAACAGCAGCGTATAGAAACACTTTTAATCATCTCTTTTTGGTGTTGCGCATTTGGGGGGTCGGCGAGATCTGTTACCATCATCTGTCATTTTCAGCTTTACTGGAAACTTTATTTAAATCTCATCCAGTCAAGTTTGAAACTCGGACTCTGTTATTAACTGAAAATAACAAAAACATTTCATGATAAAATAAGAGTCAGATCAGCAGAACTACAGAACCTGTATCTCTACTGTAACAGTGTCACTCTGCTCCACTTTGATGTTTGTTGTTTTTTCGTGTTTCTTGTAACATTTAACTGTTAGAAACTAAACTGTCTCTGAGATAAAGACCAATAAACAACAGCTGCTTTACATGTTATTAACAAAACCATTTTCATATTGTTTCAGTGTGTGTGAAGGAGACACAAGGCTGGCTGGAGTCTGTGTGGACTTACATCTGTAATCCAGCTGTGACGGAGACAAAGAAGTGCCTCCTGGCACTTAACAGCGTACGCTATGTTATTCTGTTTGTGTCGGGGACCCGATCCTTGGGATGGACCAATTTTTGGCGCAGCATGTTTTGGGGTTAAAACCCACAGAGGCACGGTGTTAAGAAAAAAATGTGTCTCAAATGTTCTGATACTCCTGACACATACAGGATCACTACAGGTTTTCGCTTAGACAGCAGTTGTTCTTCTCTCCTGGATCACCTGCACAAGTGCCAAGGTAGGTCTCCCCTGCAGAATTGGTTTTCCCTTCATCGGGAGCACACACTGGGCTCTCCAAATCACGGAAAAACAGTATCCCAGATTCTTGATTTTTAGTTCACAAACACTTGTTGTAATGACTAACTACTCCTGACATTTTGGAGACGTTAGCTCTTTATACAGTAAAGTTACAGTGGGATACAAATAATATCAGGCTGATCCTGCCACGATTTGTTCCCCCGGTTCAAATCAAAGACAAACAGTATCCCAGAGTTGTTTATGTTTTTAAATCCATTTTGCACAGAGAGGCATTTTTTCTTGTTAAAACAAAGAGGGCCAAGCAAAAAAAAAAGTTTGGGAACCACTAACTGGAGATGTAAGGAGAGGAGTGAAGGAAACAAAGTGTTACAGTGTTCTTCACGTTTGATTTTTATGCTCACTTTAAATTGACAGTATGAACCAAAGTGACAGACTTTGAAAGACAGACAGTTTGTTTAAAGAGTCTTCCTCCCTCCTTTCTCCCTCCATGGTTGTATGCTGCACCTGTGTGTCACACCTCTTTGATACATTAAAGAAGCTCCTGGAAAGGATCACCGGTGCAGCATCTTCTCTCCTCTGTCCTGGGGTCCGTTCTTCGTACCTCGCTAAGTAAGTTAGCCGGATTTGATTGTTGACGATTTCGCGTGATCTTGGATCATTCGGTTCTCCGAAGCTCATCCGGGACTTGCTGTCATAGCAACAGATCCGTAAGCGTAAACCTGCTCGGGAGCAGGCTTACTTTATGTAAACAGGATTAGATCGCGGCCACTCAGGTATGTCCGCTGCATTTATACGAAAGCAACAGCGATATTTCGCCACTGTTTTACCATAAATAAATATTATCAATGTAACTAAAGATAATGCAGCATTTGATTCTTTTATTGATATCATACAGATACATACAGGTCATTTCTGAAAAAAAGGGAAATGTACTATTAATCATTCTATGTCATGTATTTGATTATTTCAGATGTAATTCATATTTTAGAGTAGTAATAGTAAATGACTTCGTGTAATCAAGATGAGAGACCACGGCTATAAAAGCGAAGGTGGATTTGGGAAGTCTGTCGCAGCCATGTCCTGTCCGTTTGTACGCGAGCAACCCATTGCGGAAGGTGCAAGATTGATAAGGAGTGTCTTCAGAATTCAGCGTATATTGCGGGATAGACAGGATCCTTTAGCTCAGCGCGACAGTGTGCTCATAGAGAGATATCGCTTTTTTTGTTATTTACTTAACACTCTCTCTCTCTCTCTCTCTCTCTCTCTCTCTATATCTATATATATATATATATATATATATAGATAGATAGATAGATCTCCCAACTTACTGTGCATGCTTCAGTCACCCCTTGCATGGGAACAGGTAAAAGTGATGGAGTGTTGTGTAAAACTACACACAAGAAAACCCACAATGTCAATAAATGTCACGGTACAGAAAGCCGGGGTGTGACGAGGGGGTGCAGGACCACCACCTGTCTTTATTTGCTCTGCCCTTTTCTTGGTTGCTGTTATAAACAAACAAACAGATTATTTCAGGGTCTCTTTTCAAGAGACTAAAAGCAATATAAGTGATAGATATTACCATTCTGTAGAATATTCTTATATTTCACTTTTACTTGTTCCCATGTTCTAGTGGGTCCTGTTGTGGCTCTAATGTGAAAGAGGATATGATGTAATATAATATAATGTGGTATAATATAATATCACATGATATAATGTAATATCATGGATCACTTACGAGTTTAATTTGTCAGCAACTTTCTGCCAGCCCTCTCTCCTTGCTTTTGCAGCCTTTGCAGTGTTCCCCTGCGTTTTAATTAAACTCTGAAACCCCTGAAATCCTTCAATCAAGAGTTCTTGCTCTGCTGCCGTGAAATACTGAGCGCGCTCCTTCGACATCTTCGCCGACCAATCAAAGGGTTGCCGATCAATGTTTCTACTATCGATGCGTAGCCCCTTTTAAGCCACCCAGTGATCTCAGATTACTTCATCCAGCTATACTAATCGTCAACAACAGGTGTGTTCGGAGAACCGGATTAGCGAGCTCAAAGTTAGCGCGATGATTTGATCTTGGATGTGTCATTTGATCTTGGATGTAGTAAGCGAGGTACGAAGAACGGGCCCCTGCACATGTGTTTCTAATATATCCTACAACATGTACAACAACATGGCCTACTGACCCTGACTTTTGGGTCACAGTGGGAGAAATGAGAGAACACTGATGATCTGTTTGTAATCATGTTAGTGTTTAAAGCACAACATTTCCCTCTAGTGGCCATATGTAAACCATGAGGGAGGATGGTTGTCAAGAGATGTATTCTAAGACACTTCTTCAGCTTCGAATCAGAGAGGAGAAACACACACTGCAGTTTAGTGCTGCAGTTTAGTGCTGGGCGATATGACGATATATATCGTGTGGACGATAGAAAAGTGTCTATCGTGCCATTTGTCTTCTATCGTTTCTATCGTTTCTAACCCTAATTTTATAAATTATTACATAAAATATATAATTAACCCTTTACAACTGGTCGGAGCAGGCACACTCCGTTTTGCCTAACTATTTTTAAATCCCTGTAGAACTGGAACCACGTAAGGTAGCGCAATAATTGTTTTTGCATATGAAACCGTAGGAGTTGTACTTACATCTTATTCCATTAGCTTGCCCTAGGTCACGGTTTCCTTCCACATATAGCTTTGCAAAAATTGCATAAAAAGCACTTCCAGCAACAAAAACATAATATTCCAGACTTGCAGCAACAAAAACATAATAATCCAGAAACACGCTTTGCCGATCCGATCAGCTGTTCATAACACTTCCTACGTTGGAATATAAGTCAGCGCGAACTATCCCATGTCCGCCATTACCTGTCCGAAACCGGAAGTGACGTCATTTTCGCGGAAAATTTAGTTTTTTACCTTCAAAGCCTATGTTGGTGTTTTTAAAAGTCATGTTTGACTTTATGCTTTTCTGTATCGTTTCTGGGATGCTTAGAAGTCAAATTACACTGTTGAAAATAGTTTATTTTGATGCACATGCTGTTTTTTTGCAAATTTGCATTATGATATTTATTTTCATTTTTCCTGTAGTATATTAAAATTAGTGTATCTCAAACATAAAACTATGAAGACACTCAAAATAAATTTCTTGTGGTTGGCAACTATTTTGTGCAACTTTTTTGTATTTACAGTTTTGAGGGATAAGCCTCTTAAATTTCTCTAACTAGAAATATATGTTTAAAAAAGAAAACAAAAACGATTTTCAATTTTTTTGTAGTTTATTGCACTTTTTTTGCAATTTATGTAGTTTCTATGGACTTAATGCATACATATTATTAAAATTTGGGCTATAACAGTTGTATTGCTGTATAGCAACTTGAAATGCTCCCACAAATGGCACTACAGCATGTAAAATGTAAACATAAGCTCTGGCGGACTTGGTTCTATGGTAGGTCTTAAAGGGTTAAATAGCCTGTGGCAAATATATTAGTGTTGTCTTCTCACTATACATGCTCTTAACTTTATGCAAGAGAAAATAAAGTATTAAAAAATGATGATAAAAACAATGACTCTGTCTTGTGGTTTTGCGACATGGTGCTGCTTTACGTGCACCCGGATTTGCGACATGCTTTACGGTAACTCAAAACAAAGACTGCACCCTCTCCACTCGCTGTTTACAGACTTCATACTTTCCAGATGACCACAGGTCAGGTGGTATATCGTGATATATATCGTTATCGTGATATAAAAGAATTCATATCGTGATAAATATTTTTTCCATATCGCCCAGCACTACTGCAGTTAGTTACTTGGAAGCAAGGGCAGTCACAGTACTTGCACAGAAGTGAGGGCTCTGAGACTCGCGCCCTGCCACTGCCCTGGTCTTTATTTATATACATCGGTGGGTGTGTTTGTTCATTACATTGGGATGTGGATTCGTATATGTGTTTGTGTGTGTGTGTGTGTGTGTGGGGGGGGGGGGGGGGGGGGGGCAGAGTGTGACCCCCGTGAAGACTTCCCTATACCTGCTGGTCTGGAAGCAGTTGATCTAAACAAAAGGCACTTAGAGTAAAACAGACATAGATATGTTTATTAGTGATGTGTCCTGTGTGTCGAAGCCTCGAATCGTGTGTCGGGTAATCTCGGGGGCATTTTTGTGAAGCGCGTATCGAGGCTCGCTTTGATTACGTATGCAGTGACGTTCGCGGCCTCGCGGGCAGTCCGTACCACGTGACTGATTCAGGGACTGGTTTACCGGTTCGCGCCAGATTCGAAATAAAATGGGCAGCAAAACACAGCTGATTTCTCCATCGCACTGTGTTGTGGAATTGGATTATGTACGTGTTACTTAAACATTTCTTCTTCGATGGAACCAGCAAGGAAGAGATTTTTTTTTATTTCATCTCTCCTAATAAAGTATGCAGACAGTAATAAATATCACAAATGATAAGCACCATAATATAAATAAACAACACTACAGATCCTATAATCTGATTTCTGTCATTATTTGTGTCATTATCCAGATGTACATAAGCATGATTACACAGTTACTATAGGAGCAGGTTTTGATTATCAATTAAAATCGATTCTGGCTTGGATAACGTGATATCGATTCATTAAAATCCTGAATCGATTTTTAATATAAATATTACTACATTTCAACAACCACCAAACAGTAAATGAGAGCAGGTACACCGATTCTGCACAAAGGCGTAAACTCAAAGCGCGGACCCGCTGACGCATTAGAAGCAGTGAGATGTCGCCTTTCTCTACAAACTGCTCGGACACGGTCGGGGCTGAAAGCCGACAGCTCACTGATTCTGATCCATCGGCGGGTCCGTGCTTCGTGTTTTTTGTGCTGATTCTGAAGCTGCAGGTTTTATGTCTCTTCTCTTTCTCTTTCTGTTGCTGTTTTGCTTTCACCAGGATAAAATCACACTTCATGCACAGCTCTCTCTCTCTCTCTCTCACACACACACACACACACACACACACACACACACACACACACACACACACACACACAGTATACTTCAAGAACAGTTTCCCGTCTAAAAATCTGTTTTCTGCATTATTAGCTTGTTTGTTACGCATACGACTACCGTTGTTTACAGCGCTGTCAGGTGCTGTTTTTTCCCTTTTAAATACTTCCGAAAAGAAAACCTAATTTCTGCCGTTCAATAGGCTACTAAACAAATTTAAACTTTTTAACATTATGCAAAATTGCAAAACTCTAAGGTGTGTCTCTAATAAAACCTCTGTAATTTGCTCTGCTTCTATTCAGCAGCATCAGATAATTTTCATTTGTTGATTAATGGTTTTCTTTCGTTTTTGATCTACTGCTGAATATTTTTATAAAATCGTTTTTCTCTTTTAGCCTCAGCTACGTTGACACAAAGGCATCTGCTGTGATGCTTACACCTTAGATAAAGTCTCGAAAGTGTCAACTTTCTTTTTATAGTTATAGAAATATGCAAATGTACTGCTATGATCTGAATTATACTATTGACTGACTGACAGAGTTACACAATCATACCAAAACTCTGTCCTGATAGTTTCCACCTTCTCTTTTGTATCACACATACTGAGACAATATTCGGGATAAATAACCATGAAAACAATTTATTTATTCAGTTTAGAGGTTTACACATCATTATGATCACAGAGCTTCACTTGAATTGTCCACTTGATGGCGCAGTAGAGCAAATGAATCATCACAATACTTCGAACCATGAGTCGACCAATTGGGTTGAAAGCTTCAGTTCAACATGAGGCTTCATCTCACCATCACTAATGTTTATCCTATCATAAAACAATAAAAGAAGGCATGTCCCTTTCCCACACTCCCAGGATGCTGGTGTGGGTGTGAAAGCCAGAGCACTCTGAAGAGGAGTGAACACACCCCCCTCTTCATGCCACACAGACCTCCTAGGATGAGACATTCTTTCAATATGCCATCAACTATATACTTCTAAACACAAATGATTACATGCAGTATTCTACCATAAGTGAACTTATATTATTAAAAGATTATACTGACTACTAGAGTACAATTTCCCCTTGACAATGGTCTTAATGTAAAATGTGATACATTTTCTCTTCCTTTTCCTCTTATGAGGTTAGAATGAAGGTGAACATCAAAGTTACAACATTAAATTGTATTTTTGCTTCATTATCTAAAATTGAAATCTTGCTCGGTTGTAACTTGTGTGTTTAATATACTTTTGAGTGTTGTTACACTTTCTTTCTCAGATGAGTGACAGTAAATGTGATGTGGTGCCATCTGCTTTTAGGCCCAGGGCGGCTGTGGCTACATTGTAGCTTGCCATCACCAGTGTGTGAATGTGTGGATGACTGAACGTGTAAAGCGCTTTGGGGTCCTTAGGAACTAGTAAAGCGAATAAGAATAAGTCACGTGATCGATCCAGCTGCTGTATCGCTCATTGCCAACGCGCCAAACTGTGTTTAAAAGGTACCGCATCCGCATCTGTTAACTGCATGAGTCGCCACCAAAAAACACACAATTACTCTTGCAAAGATAAAAAAATAAATAAATACATAACACTCTACAACAAATAGAAATACACATCCCTCCGTTACAAAATGGAGCCCGAAAGAAAAATAAAGGTTTCTGCTGTGTGAGATCATTTTGATCTTTTAACTTCAAATAAGGTAATAGTTTGCCTGTCTTTGTTTCAGTGTAATCTATCAGAACAGGAAAAATAGCAATGTGACTTGCAGTGTAAATTATTTATTTCATTTTATGCAGGTTAAATGTCGCCTCTGTTCTGCATTTCTTACACAAACAAAAGCACCTCCTCAGTGTTTAGGCATTACAGAGCCAAACATGAAAATGAGGAGACAAACACACTGAGAATGAACACAGGTCGGGCTATATTGACACTGAACAGCTTTATCATCATTTTTTTTTTCATTAATATGCGTTTTATTATTTTAAAAATCAAGCATCTAGGAAGACTGTTCTGGACCAGGCAGTCCTGAATTTTATTATAAAGGACTTTCAACCCCTTAGTATTGTGGAGAGAAACATTCCAAGATCAGAGGATCCTTTAACGTACTGGGGGAATAGGAAGACATCTTATCTGAACCTTTTCCACCTGACTTTACAGTTTTTGTACCCCAGCTTCATCTGTGCCTCTGAGTTTTACAAATCTGGGGAAATGGTGTAAAAAAAAACCCAATAGACTAAATGCAAAAACATTGGATAAACTTATTTTTCTGAATAGAAATCTATAATAAACTCTGAGTCAATTACATTTAAATGGGTAATATTACATTCACAATACTTTCATTTTAATTTTACACTTAATGTCATTCACAATATATTTTTAATATGTCTACAATATTTGCAATGTAACAGATATAAAATGATTCCATGGAAAGTGCAATACCTTACAGTGTATACAAGTATGACTAGGTCATTGAATCAGTGTCTGTTGTGAGTCTCAAGTAAGTTGCCTGCAATGATATTTAAGGTCCAGCAGGTGTCATTATGGAGCAAAACAGCAACACTGTGTCGACACAGTATCGATACAGTTTGGGGAATGTGCTGAAACGCCTCACGAGGCCTCATCTACCCATCACTACATAATACTGTATTCACGATCTACGTGGCAGATCGTCTGGAGGAGGAGGATTTGGACCCAAACGCAAGCACGGACTATAGTGTAGCTGAAAGAAAATTTATTAACAATGAAAGGAAAAATCAAAACGGAGCATTGCAGGGAACTATGCTAACGAAAACGTAAACTGGGAACAGCTCAAAATAGCAATGAAATGAAATTGGCCTGTAACTGTTAGGAAGAGATGGATCCAGATGAGGTTTCTTTAATATTGGCTAAACAACAGCTTGTTCAAAGAAGCTGGGAACTGAACCAGTGCGAAGAGCAATAGTTATCATTTCCACAATACAATAGAGTAAAACACACTAATGAAAAAATAGTCAGGAAGAACATCAAGGGGGCTTGAAGTTGGTTTCATATGACCAAGCAAAGCACTGATGTCCTGTATTGTAACTGGAGTAAAGGAGGACTAAGTATCAGAGGTAAGAAAATTGTAAGCTTGATACTGAGAAGATGATGGAGAGATATTTGAGCTGATGGGAGTGACCTTATTTATAATTAGGGATGGGTATCGTTTAGGTTTTATCCGATACCAGTACTTTTGAAACGGTGCCGGTGCTTAAACGGTGCTCGAACCGGTGCTTAAAGAATGGAGAACACAAAATTGATCCAAAAACCTCTCATGTTTAGCTGTTTTTTTGTAAAAAGATAACAATGTTAGCCTTTTTTTCGGCTATAGGGGATTTATGGCATCACTCTTGGCTGGAAGCAGTGCTTAATTAATGGAAAAAACATAAACTTTGTCCAAAAACCTCTCATGTTTAACTGTTTTCCACTTTTTCTTTGGTCATTTTAGCCTTTTTGGCCACGGTGAAGGGAGCATCTGCCATGAAACAAGAAGACAGCCGCACGTAACTACGACGGTGTTTGCTAGTTAACGTGGTTAGTAGTGGTGCTACGGATCAAAAATCTCAAGGTTTGGATCAGATCACGGTTTTAAGTCATGGATCGGATCAATTTTCGGATAAACAAATATAGAAAAAAAGACAAAAATTTGACTCGCCATTTACTTATTTAAGTATTTTTTCCCTATTAAAAAACATGTAACTAAAGACTCATTCCACGCACTTATATAAAAACAAATTAAGGTGCAATATGGTCATTATGGACCATGGATCTGCAACTTCTGTCGGTGCTGCGCTACTGGAAACTGAATTTCCCGGAGGAACCCACCCGAGGGATAAATAAATTTTCATCTAATCTAATGTAATCTATAGGGCAGTGCAGGGCTTTGTATCTACCACTCCGCTGTGATATAACGAGCGGTCACGGTCACGTGGCTTTCCGTAACCCTGGAGGTCCACCCATTTGCCTGGGACAGTTCAGCCATAACTTTAAACTTCTCCTGCTCATACATGCTTGGAACAATCTTGTCACACTGAAGTGGACGCACAACGAGATATCATAGCGTGGCTCAAGCACGTTCATCACAGTGTAAACCACTTGTTTTGCACAACGGAATATGGCCTCCCGTCTGCAGCTAAACACCCCATTAGCTTTTGTAATCAATCAATCAATCAATCAATCTTTATTTATAAAGCACTTTTCATACAAAACAAACTGTAGCACAAAGTGCTTTACATGGTTAAAAGCAGCCCACCCCACCCCACCCTCCCACTCATTCCCCGCACTCTCATTAACAGAAACGGTCATGGATACACACATTCTCTCTCCCCCCCCCCCACACACACACACACACACACTTAAAGAGTAAAATTGGGCTGGGTACGCATTAGCCAAGTGAGGAAACACTATCACAGGGAGCCGTCTGCACCGGGAGCCGGTCACAGACCGCAGCCTCCAGGCTGGGCACACAGCAGGAGGGCGGCAAAGAAGCCCCCCAGCCAGGCTGAGAGGATCCACAGAGCCCCAGCAGCCACGGTCAATCACAGCACCGGTGCAGAGAGCCCCCTCCGAGGAAACACTGGAGATATAACCTGATAAGAATATAAACAGGATAAAAAGATAAAATAAATAAGAGTGGGATACAATATAAATATAAGTATAAACAGAGTAAGAAGATAAAAAATGAATAAGAATACAATCAATAGATATTAGGTAAAACTAAATTAATAATATAAATAGAATAACAGGATAGAATAAATAAGCATAAAATAAATAAGCGTTAGTTAAAAGCTAAATTAAGAAGGTGGGTCTTGAGCCTGTTTTTAAAAACATGTACGTTCTCTGCGGCCCTGAGCTCCTCCGGCAGGCTGTTCCACAGTCGAGGACCATACCACTGAAAAGCTGCCTCTCCGTGAGTATGTGTCCTGACTTTAGGGACAATCAAAAGGCCAGTACCAGAGGACTTCAGGGTCCGCGAGGGTTCATATGGTAAAAGCAAATCTGAGAGATAAGAAGGCCCAAGACCATTAAGACATTTAAAAACCAATAAAAGAACTTTAAAATCAATCCTGAAACACACGGGGAGCCAATGCAGCGATTCTAAAACCGGTGTAATGTGGGCCCGCCCTCTGGTCTTCGTCAGCACACGAGTTTTGCAAAAGTTGCAAAGGTGAAATATTCTTTTTGGGGAGACCAGAGAGCAGGGCATTACAATAATCAATGCGACTGGTAATAAAAGCATGCATCAGCATCTCCGTGTTGGCCCGAGAGAGAATAGGGCGGACTCTGGCTATATTTTTTAGATGATAAAATCCAATTTTGGTTACATGTTTAATATGTGGGATAAAACCAAGCTCAGAGTCAAGAATAACACCCAGGTTTTTCACTTGTAGTGAAGGGCATAGTGAAAATGCCTGTAATTTAGACAAGAGTTTCTCTTGTCCTGGTTAAGCTGTAAAAAGTTTTCTGCCATCCAAGATTTTATATCTAGAATACAGTTAAAAAGGGCATCCATTGGTCTGGTGTCATCAGGAGACACGGAGATGTACAGCTGAGTGTCATCAGCGTAACTGTGGAAGACACCGCCAAGAGGGAGCATATACAAATCAAAAAGTACAGGGCCTAAAACCGACCCTTGAGGCACACCACATGTCATTTTATGGATCTTAGAGGAGCATTTATCCATACACACCATAAAAGTTCTGTCTGAGAGATAGGAAGTGAACCAGTTGTGTACAGCACCAGAGAGGCCCACCATGTGTTTCAATCTGTTTAAAAGTATAGCGTGGTCTACTGTATCAAAAGCTGCGCTTAGACCCAGTAGCACCAGGACTGTGAGCTTTTGGGAGTCCAGTTATATCTAAGATCATTTAAAACCTTTAGGAGAGCGGTCTCTGTGCTGTGGTTCACCCAAAATCCAGACTGAAATATTTCTAGGATCTGTCTATCATTCAGAAAATCATTAATCTGAGTAAAAACAAGTTTTTCTAAAATTTTACTTAAAAATGGTAAGTTGGATACAGGTCTGTAGTTATTAAAATCATTGCAATCCAAATTGCTCTTCTTCAGAAGGGGCCTCACCACCGCTGTTTTAAAGGCAGCAGGGAAGACACCCAACTGAAGAGAGCAATTCATCATGTATAAAAGCTCAGCTTCAAAAAATCCATAAAGTGTTTTAAAAAGTGGAGAGGGGATTGGATCTAAAAGACATGTGGTGGGTCTCACTGTGGAGAAAACTTTCTTAAGGTTCTCAGCATTAACCAGGACAAAGCTGTCCAGTGTCTCCTCAGGTACAATCGAGCCTTCAGATGTGTTTAAAATCATAACACGAGAAGATAAAATATCACATCTGATGGTGTTGATTTTTCCCCTGAAGTGGTCTGCAAACTGCTCGCAGAGTGAGTCTGTGGGGGGTCTTTGGGAGCTGTTAAAATCAGGGTTAAATAAATGATCTATGGTGGAGAAGAGGACCTTGGGATTATTTTTGTTATTACTGATTATTTTGGCGAAGTATGAATTTCTTGAATTCCTTAGTGTATTATTGTAAATTTTAAGTTGCTTGCAAAGTATTTGATGGTTGATTTCATTTTTATTTTTCCTCCATCTCCTTTCTGCTGCCCTGCAATTTCTTTTGAGTTTTTTGACTTCTTCGTTTCTCCAGGGTGATACATGTTTTACGTTAATCTTTTTGGTGGTGAGTGGAGCAACGGAGTCAAGGCTTTTCTTCAGTTTGAGGTTAAAATGATTAAAAATAAAATCACAGGGTGCAGGTAGAATCACAGGGGGGCATTCGTCTAAAACCCTGGTAAAATTTGCAGCCACTTCAGGGGTTAGATAGCGCCTCCTCACAGTTCGCACCGAGGTCTCCCGCTGAATAAAACCGGTGATGTTAAAAAACACACAGTAGTGGTCAGAGACAGCCAAGTCAACAACAGAGGACACACTGGTGGACAGCCCATGGGTGATGACCAGGTCCAAAGTGTGTCCTCTGTTGTGAGTCGGCTGCGTGACGTGCTGGGTAAAATCCATACAATGAAGAATGTTTAAGAATTCTTTTGATGCAGGGTCAGAAGGATTATCTATGTGCAGGTTAAAATCACCGGTTAGAATTATCATGTTATATTTTGAATGTATGTTTGTTAAAAATTCTGAGAATTCCTTGATAAAAGCAGCACTGTCTTTAGGTGGTCTATAAACTGTGACAGATAAAACTGGAGGGCTGCTAAAAACAATAGCGTGGAATTCGAAAGTGGTAAAATGATCAAATAAAATTTGTTTGGTGGTGAGTGTGTTATTGGTTAAAGATGCAGTCCCACCACCTGTCTTACCACTTCTAAAGGAAAAAGAGAAATTAAAATTTGGTGGGGAGGCCTCAGTGAGAACAACTGGTGCATCCGAACCTAGCCATGTTTCAGTTAAAAATAAACAATCAAGTTTATTATCTAAAATTAAATCATTAATAATAAAAGACTTATTCAACAGAGAGCGGACATTTAAAAGTGCCATACTAATTGAGACTGGTGGATTTTTGACAGTAGAGTTAAATGAAGTCTGAGATTTTTGAAGAGGCCGGAGGTTATTAATGTTTTTGGAGTTACTGGATTTATGATAATTGTGTTGCTCTCTGTTTGTGATTATGACGGGTATTGTGTTGACTGTGGGAGAGAGAGGTCCGAGTCCAGAGTTTTGTGTATTACTGTTAAAAGTGGAACAAATATAGGAGCTGGGACCAGGGGGACATCAGTCAGTGGCGGACAGATCAGCGGGTAGTGTCGGTTTGGGGTAATGACAGGGCCGTGTGCGGGAGTGCTGTACGCCAAATACCAAATTGGCGGACAGCAAACGGCGTCCCCAGGCGTTGAGGTGGAGTCCGTCTGCCCCAAAAAGATGTCTCCTCTCCCAGAAGGCATCAAAATTGTTAATAAAACCCACACCGTGGGAGACACAGGCGGAGGAAAGCCAAGTGTTAAGGCTGAGCAGCCGGCTGAAACGGCCTATCCCTCTGCCGCAGGTGGGGGTGGGCCCGGAGATAAAAGCACTCACCTGCAACTGACCAAGGAGGCTGAAGAGTTGGAGGAAGTCCAGCTTCAGCAGCTCAGATTGCTGTTTGGGAATGTCATTGGTGCCGATGTGGATGATGAGCCGGTTGGCCTGTGGGTGGGACGCCAGGATGTTGGGAATTCTGTCCACGATGTCGACAACGGTGGCTCCCGGGAATGACAGCGTGAGCGCCCCCCTCATCCGCACGTTCCTGACGATGGAATCTCCGAGGACCAGTGTGGAGAGAGGAGATGCCACCGGGGACTGCTGGCCATCTGAGACGCCTGCGAAACGGCACCGGGGGTGTTCAAATGGAGATGCACCAGCCGGACCGCGTGAGTGACTCCCAGGTAGCCGCGCCGTGGGTCCTCTTCTCCGAGGAGCCGGGGTGAAGAACAGTTCTCCGCGGCGAGTTTGCGCCACAGCGCCGGGCTGCCCGCCACGGCTCCGGGGACGTAGTGGTGGAGATGGTGCAGACTTCAGCGACACAGCGGGGTGGCGAGGGCTAGCGGCCAGAGGAGGAAAGTCCACAGGATCCAGGATACTGAATTTATTCTCCAGCACTACCGCACCGGAGGGGTGAGGGTGCGAGAGACGGATCCTCCTGGCCCCTCTGCAGCCACCGCGCGTCCCAACCATGGTCCATGGCGCTGGTTGGAGTGGAGTGGAGCTGACCAGAGCCTTGGGTCTGGCCCCTAGTTGAAACCAGCAGTTCTCGTCCGTGGCAGAAACACCAGCGACACAAGTTTGGAGCCTGGGTTGACTGTTGGCGGGATCTTGGGACACAACAGCTGAGTGGTGCACTGTGTCGGCTAGCTCAGCGCTAGTAGCGGTGGTTTGAGCTTTGCCAAGGAGGATCGTGTCAAGATCGCATTCAGCCCCCTGGATTTGGTATAGCGTGGATATCCTTTGCTCCAGCTCGATCACTTTTTGGCTCAGGTTGACGCAGCTTTCACAACTGGATGTTGAGGTAAGTGGTGCCATTCCGAAATCTCATAGCGGTGACAGCGTCAACAACGAAAAACTGCCACTTTAGCTTACGTTTAGCTAGCTTTAGCCCAGTCGGATTGGGCAGCAAAAGTGCTCCTTAAGTGCCGCAAACTCCTCTGCTCCGCCACTTGGACCGCTAGCGGTGGCCATAACTACCGCTTGACAGACTGACCACAGGCACCATGCACATACTTTTTTTTTTCTTTTTTAAATCTTCGGATCACATGCATACCAAACCGTAGAGTGGGATTGGTTCGGATTTCGGATCAACCGTGATCCGTTGCACCTCTAGTGGTTAGCCTACTCAACGTAAATTACAAACGAACACCATTAAGCTACTCACGCAGAGAAGAACGGCTGCTGCTGCCATCATTATCCGTCATCATTTCTGCTACACTGGCAGGGATAGGGGCCAGGACTCTCCTCTTGGGGTTCTTGGGGGATGTTGCTAACCCCGGGTCTGATAACAGGCACCACACCCCCAGTAGATGTGTTCGGTGTGAGGTCTTGTAGCAAGCTATCAAATACGGCGCATTTCTCGGCTTTTAACAAAAACGCTATACGTCGCCAGGTGTTTCATCGGATTTGAGGTGTTACCTCCTTTGCACAGTATCACAGTATCAGCTTAACGCACTTGTTGCAGGCTGCTGAGTTTGCATATTTTGCTGTAAAGTACAGCCAGACTTTTGAGCGCTTCGCCTTGGGCATTTTTAATTTTTAACTTTTAATCGGTAGCTCTACTCCAAAAGAATGTACCTGGGCCCGCCTACTATGCTTGTCATACACTAGAATCCAAAGTGTATGACAGTTCAGGAAAAAAAAGCACCAAAATAAAACACCGAAATGTGCGCTGCTTTTCGGTCTGGTTACTACCGTTTATGTCAGAACCGGTGCCATACCGGTACCCTAGCCCTAATTGGTGACTTGTGTGGACTTGGTACAGCTAAATATCCCAGAATGCGTTTCGTCCAAAACTCAAACGCGGCAATGGTGGACGAGCGGGGCTAAAAACTTTTAAATATTACTGTTTCTGGGTCACAAAATAAACTTTTAAGTTATTTTCAAGCGAGAATGTAGCTGTGTAAGCTTCAAATATCTGCTTGATTTATCAAGATATCATATACAGGTCCTTCTCAAAAAATTAGCATACTGTGATAAAGTTCATTATTTCCTGTTATGTACTGATAAACATTAGACTTTCATATATTTTAGATTCATTACACACAACTGAAGTAGTTCAAGCCTTTCATTGTTTTAATATTGATGATTTTGGCATACATAACTCATGAAAACCCAAAATTCCTATCTCAAAAAATTAGCATATCATAAAAAGGTTCTCTAAACGAGCTATTAACCTAACCATCTGAATCAACGAATTAACTCTAAACACCTGCAAAAGATTCATGAGGCTTTTAAAAACTCCCAGCCTGGTTCATTACTCAAAACTGCAATCATGGGTAAGATTGCCGACCTGACTGCTGTCCAGAAGGCCATCATTGAAACAGAAAGAAATTTCTGAACGAAATTTTTGAACGAATAGGCTGTTCCCAGAGTGCTGAATCAAGGCACCTCAGTGGGAAGTCTGTGGGAAGGAAAAAGTGTGGCAGAAAACGCTGCACAACGAGAAGAGGTGACCGGACCCTGAGGAAGATTGTGGAGAAGGACCGATTCCAGACCTTGGGGGACCTGCGGAAGAAGTGGACTGAGTCTGGAGTAGAAACATCCAGAGCCACCGTGTACAGGCGTGTGCAGGAAATGGGCTACAGGTGCCGCATTCCCCAGGTCAAGCCACTTTTGAACCAGAAACAGCGGCAGAAGCGCCTGACCTGGGCTACAGAGAAGCAGCACTGGACTGTTGCTCAGTGGTCCAAAGTACTTTTTTCGGATGAAAGCAACTTTTGCATGTCATTCGGAAATCAAGGTGTCAGAGTCTGGAGGAAGACTGGGGAGAGGGAAATGCCAAAATGCCTGAAGTCCAGTGTCAAGTACCCACAGTCAGTGATGGTCTGGGGTGCCATGTCAGCTGCCGGTGTTGGTCCACTGTGTTTTATCAAGGGCAGGGTCAATGCAGCTAGCTATCAGGAGATTTTGGAGCACTTCATGCTTCCATCTGCTGAAAAGCTTTATGGAGATGAAGATTTCATTTTTCAGCACGACCTGGCACCTGCTCACAGTGCCAAAACCACTGGTAAATGGTTTACTGACCATGGTATTACTGTGCTCAATTGGCCTGCCAACTCTCCTGACCTGAACCCCATAGAGAATCTGTGGCATATTGTGAAGAGAAAGTTGAGAGACGCAAGTCCCAACACTCTGGATGAGCTTAAGGCCGCTATCGAAGCATCCTGGGCCTCCATAACACCTCAGCAGTGCCACAGGCTGATTGCCTCCATGCCACGCCGCACTGAAGCAGTCATTTCTGCAAAAGGATTCCCAACCAAGTATTGAGTGCATAACTGAACATAATTATTTGAAGGTTGACTTTTTTTGTATTAAAAACACTTTTCTTTTATTGGTCGGATGAAATATGCTAATTTTTTGAGATAGGAAATTTGGGTTTTCATGAGTTATGTATGCCAAAATCATCAATATTAAAACAATGAAAGGCTTGAACTACTTCAGTTGTGTGTAATGAATCTAAAATATATGAAAGTCTAATGTTTATCAGTACATTACAGGAAATAATGAACTCATACAGCAGACAGCAAGGTCGAGGATCACTAGAGCCGACGATAACACCGGACTCCCGGCACATCGTTTTCAACCCGCGGTCTTTTCGCTACTCAGGTTAATCAAACCCCAAACCCCACCAGCTGTCTATTGTATTGAGTGTCCACTAAAATAAAAATATAAGCGTTCTAACATCTCACCTGCTTGTTTTTATTAAGACATACATGTACACTATTTTTATTAATAGAGATTTCGCTACTGAGGTTAAACATGATAAATAACTTCTACATGTTAATGTTTGGTTTATTTCAGTGTTTTATTTGTTCCCGAGTAAATCAGTTTGGCTGTGATTAAAGTTAAGCTTCATAACATGTTACTCACAGTTACATTAAGAGGGGACGGCAGTAAAAACTCCGGACCTGTGACATCATCAAGTACGCTGGTGTTCCAATTGACCCTGTGCACGAGAAAATGCTAACTTCCTGGTTTGAGACCGGATGTCGGGTTGTACATTTCCGGTAGCTTTACTTTGCAGTCAATCGCTACTGCGAAGATATACTCCAAAATCATGTCCAAAACTCAAAAACGGAAAGATCGCGTTAAGTTACAAAGAGCAGAAGGTGGAAACACTCACCACTGAACTGCATTACAAAATCAGAAGACACATCGTTCACATTCAGAAGCACATCTCTGTATAGTGACTGGTCTTATGATTTAAACAGGCAAATGTTCAGCATTCAAACTACAGGTGAACAATAGTCAAACCAGATGTTTCCCCATTATGTCGATATCAGCTAGTCAAGTACACACCTACACAGCATGTTAACAAACCGTGAAAAAAAGCCACACAAAAAAATGAATGATTGCTGGTAAGGGTTTCTATACATTAGTATGTATGAAGGGTATGTTGTGACTTACCTTCAAAATTACAGTGGTCCCTCGCTATAACGCGGTTCACCTTTCACCTCGCTGTTTCGCGGATTTTTTAGTGCAAGTTTTCATGCTTATTTTTACATCACATTGTGACCTGCGTCCTGATCGCTGCAGACGATCTCCTCCATGACGTCTCTTCTGTACAGTACGTAATGGCTGCATCAATCACTCGCAGTGTGACTCTGAAGTGCAGTACTGGATGTCCACAATGTCCACGCATCAAAAAATAAAAGTGGCTACTTGATTTCACCTATCGCTGGTTATTTTTAGAACATAACACCCACGATAAACGGGACAGCGGAGAAATATAACATTTGAATCCCTTTTCTCTTTTGTTCTGAGGCGCGGGGGAAAATATCGACAAGTCGATGAACATCATTTACAGATATATTGGGTAAATGCCCAAGACATCTATAGAAATGTAAATTGATTCATTCATTTGCTTAACTTGTTTTGGACCGTAAACAAGGCGCGAATAGGACACCGGAAACAAAGCTCCCCACAGGAGTTTCCGCACCGGAAGTAGCATATGCTAACGTGCACATAGTCAATTGTACAAATCGCGAGTCCGTGCTCGCGTTCTCGGCAAGTCCGTACTCTCGCCAAGAACGCGAGTACGTACTTGCGTACTTAGAATTGAGAAAGGGCCCTAATTTTGCTAATTTTGAAATAACACACCACGTTTTGACGTTGCGCAGCTGAGTCATGTGACTGCACAGCAACAAATCACTGCAGAGCCTGGAAGAGGAGGCGGAGCAAAGTGTGTGCAGGAGAGGTGTCGAGCTGAAACGGGAGTAAAGTAGTAAACTTACAGGATCATATACAACTACCAACGTTTGGATCGATATCTGCATCGATCTGCACACCCTTGTCTCCTGGATCGTAGCTGAGATCAGCGTGAACCACGTGGGTCTCTGCTCCCTGATCTGTCTTCTGTGTTTGGAAAAAACTTCCAGCTTAATCACGGAGTTTCTCTCGGTTTGTGGGCTCGTCTAAAGGTAAGCACCGAGCTAACTTTAATGTGGTTTTAGTTTATGTCAGTGGTTCCCATTTTTTTTGCCGGGCCCCCCTTTGTTTATAAGAAAAATGTACGCCCCCCCCCTCGCGCATCCTCCAACCACACACACCCATATTTTGCTCCATTGCGGTTTGTTTCACACCTCAAACATTTAGTAAACAATTAAGCAAATACAAGTAATCTGCAATAAATTACAGGTAGTAAGAAAATAAACTACTAACTCTTTTATGCTACGTCCACACCTACACGGGTATTTTTGAAAACGCAGCTGTTTCGTCCACACATAAACGGCGTTTCAAATCACCGAAAACGGAGATTTTTTTTAAATCACGCAACGTCAAAGGTATGTGCCTTTTTTCACGTCACGCTGTGCGCACGTTATTGTTTACATGAGATGCATTGCAGAATAGCAGGTAGAGACAAAATACTGTTAATCTGACTATCTTCAGATTTTACACGCTTACATATACACACGCAGTTACTGTCCCTCCATTTAGAAAGGCAGAGGCGTCACAGTGTGATTCTTTTACATGTAGTTGTTTTATTTCCTGTGTAACAATATTCAACATTGCTATCAATACATTTTTCAATCCCTCTGCAAAATGGGTTCAAAAACATAAACAACTGTTGGATGTTGTTTGTCTTTGATTTGAACCGAGGGAACAAATCCTGGCAGGATCAGCCTGATATTATTTGTATCCCACTGTAACTTTACTGTATAAAGAGCTAACATCTCCAAAATGTCAGGAGTAGTTAGTTATTACAACAAGTGTTTGTGAACTAAAAATCAAGAATGTGGGATACTGTTTGTCCGTGATTTGAAGAGCCCAGCGCGTGCTCTCGACGCAGGGAAAACCAATTCTGCAGGGAGACCTACCTTGGCACTTGTGCAGGTGAAACCAAGGGAAGATATGCGTCACCATATTTTCTAGTCTTTGGCTTAGAATGAAGTTGGTTTGGAAACATATTCAGCTATGCTTCATCTCCTGCTTTGCGTTTGTGGAAGCGCCCCATGCTAGCAGTGTCCAAGCGTTTTGTTTTTTTTGTTTTGTTTTTCCTTTTCATGTCGCGCCCCCCCTGCAATGGCTTTGCGCCCCGCCCCCCCCCCCCCAGGGGGCGGGCCCCACACTTTGGGAAGGTCTGGTTTATGTTGAGTTATCTCTGTTGAGAAATAATAGATTGTTTGGTATACATTGGAGTTAGAGAGACTGTAGAGTTTGTGATTGCTTATCAGTGATTCTTGAGGGACAAAACATGTCCGGCAGATAAAACCCAATTTTGTGGTTAAAAATATGCATACAGGTGTTAACCCAAGTGCCTAAAAGACAAACCAAGGCAATTTTTATACAACAAAAGTATGATTTTGCATTTTTATACATATATATTTATTTTAAAAGGTACAATACATTACCAGTACCTTAAAAATCCATTGTCCAGAAGCAGGTGTGATAATATTAAAATACAGAAAAAAACATTAAAAGTAATGTAAAAATTAAACATCATGGCTCTCGTCACTAAGTATTTAAGTCAATACCTTATATAATATCAAAATATGCAATTGAAAATTTATTTTTACATATTTTTTAAGTGATTAAAATCGTGTCCAGAGTTTTTGTCAACACCATTAGATTTTTTAAAAGTACAAAAAAATCAGGAATTATTGTGGATAGCTTACACTCTGTGGACCCCTTTACCACTTCCTGTTTGATACACATGCCATAAGGTCACTGCTGTGATAATTTTTTTTTATTATTTAATTTATTGCATACCTTTCTGATAAAACTCTGTGTCACAAGATTGAATTTTTTTTTTTTTTTTTTTTGTAAAAAGAGCTTAATTTAGGTAGATTGTAGAAGCCATAAGCAAATGATGAAAAACAAGATGGCTTCTGTCAGAAAAACATGTGTTATGAGAGAAAGTAGGGTATTTTGTCAACACCATCAGACGTCAACACCATCAGGATTTTTGTCTGACGGTGTTGACCCTTTTTCTAATGGTGTTGACAAATGCCACAAAAGTGTGCTATTCACCATTTATATTTAGTTACTTTTTACTAATATTTCAGATATATTACTTCCTGTGTGTTTTACTGATATTTCTGCTTTACAAATGTGTCAAATACTATCAAATTTGCCTCATCTTGAATCTCATTGTTTATGTATACATTATTAATCCTGTAGGAAAATGCTTAGTCCTCTGCATTTAACCCATTCACTCAGTGATGCAGTGGGCAGCCAAGCAATCTAACTTCTAACTCTGTTAAATTTCATATATTCTGTTTTCATGTATGCCTGGATGTTACACCTGGTAGAGCAGCCACACTGATCATTTTATTAAAGATGAAAGAATTTAGACAGTTTGTAACTCTCAGTGATGCTGCAGAGTTCCTTTGACTTTGGGATCTGCAGCGGAGTTTGGACCTGGAAACGGCAAATGACATCAGACTTAAAGACCGGATAGCATCTCTATTGCTTAATGCATAATTGTGTTGTGAATATTCATCCTTAATCTGTAAAAAAGCATCAGGTTCAGAAAAACTTTAGTAATTACAAAATGGTTCATTTCAGGTTAGATTAGCAAAGGGGAACCTAACAGTAGATGAATGAAAGATAAGGAACAGGGATGATCAAAAAAGAAGGAGAGAAAAAATTAACAGCCAGCCTGAGTTGAAGAAAGAGTTTCTCATAAAGGAAAGGGAAAGATGGAGAAAGAGTGAAAAAGAGAAAAATATAGAACATCAGTGATCTGAAAGAAAGAGGGAAAAAGGAAGGTTTTGGAAGAAAGCACAGAAGGAGACAAAAGGAGAGAATGTCCAGCAGGGTCTAAACACACAACCACAGAGTACTTTAGGAATCAAGGAGTGGTAGGTAGCTACTTGCTGGTGAACTATTAAGATGTAGAACTTGACATGTGCAAAAACAGAATTGTTATGAAGTGTCTTGTGATATTACAAAGGTTGTTAAGATTTAATGGTCATTTTGAAAGAAATAATATCTTATTTTCTACTAGTGTGTCAACACCGTCAGATTTGTGTCACCACCGTCAGCACCTTGTCAACTCCATAATATGGAGTTTTGGTTTATTTTTCTCTTTTGGAGAACCATATATTTTCCTCCCTCATGATCTTCCAATAAAAACACGTAATTTTCTCAATAAATGTGTAATTTGCATTCTGCTTAATATGATTGTTTCTTATAGAGATAAAATACAAGCTTCTGAAAATATGTATGATTGTAACTCTAATAATAAAAAGCCAAAACAATCTTACTTTTAAATGTGGTATAATTACTTTGAAAACATATGTGCATAAACAATAGAATAGAGAAGCTGCCAGTAGTCAAAATAGCTGAAACAACTGAATTTAAAATATATATTTTTTGCATTTCTTTGTGTCTGACGGTGTTGACAAAAACATAAATTATTAATAAATGTTACACCTGGGAGATTGTACCAAAACATGGTGAGACAGCCAAAACTTTGTGTAATAATTATATATAAATATGTTTTTGAAAAATCAAAAAATATATTTTAGAAAATTAAAACCTGTTTTGTCCCTAATCTCAGGAATCACTGTTGCAACATTATGAAATGGTGGTTGCTAGGGGGTAAGAATACATAAAGAAAAGTAGTCTTGGAATATGAACAAAAGGATGGGGTACAGGGCAGGAGAACAACCAACCACCAGGACAGGAAGCCACAGGTACAAGCCTGGGGGAGGGAAATCAGCCTTTAGAATAGGACTTCATAGGATGATCTCCAGATGCATCTGTATTTTATTTTCTTCCATCTGTATTTTATTTTCTTGTACTGTTTATAAGAATCATTCGATTCTTATAAACAGTACATTTGAATAATGACGGAAACTAGCACGAGAGTTAGACTGTGAGATTTCCATCAGGACCAGTGATGCGACTGCCTGCGTTTACCTGGGAATCCAAAAGGCTGAGGATTTTTCACTCGTGGGGGACTCTTTGATGTGAACAGACTGTGTAGGCTGTCCCTCCTGCCTCTGCCTTTTGAGCCCCTGTTTTTGAGTTGCTGCCTTTGTGATGATTGTTGTTCTTGTGAGTCGTTTCACTAAAGGTTTTCAGTCGGAGTAATAAACCTTGTGATTTTTTTTTTTTTTAAAAGCTGACCCTGTCTCTGGGCTCATTTGTTACCTCCCATATGGCCTAGCAGAGCCGGGGGGGAAACCGCATTAAATACCGTATTTTCTGGACTACAAAGCGCACCTGAATATTAGCCGCACAAGCTAAAATCAGGGGAAAATCCTGTTTTGTACATACATTAGCCGCACCTGACTAAAAGCCGCAGGTGTTTCAATGTTGACTTATCATATGTAAGAGAATATGCACGGGGAATATGCAAGGGAATTGTCAGGAAAGAGATAGCTGTTTGGAGACACATCCCTTTTATTAATATTTTGAAAAACAAGTTACGGGTACATATTTGCATAACTTTTTAGGTATATGTACAAGTACTGGTAATTACAAGTACGAAACATGTACTGTGCTTCATAAATGAGTAACAAATGTAGTACATAACAATAACCTACAGCACACCAGAAAAATAGATTCGGACTACCTTTTAGGCTCAGGTGCAGTGACATGGCTTTAACAAGAAGAAAAGTCAGTCATTCACCACCATCTTTCTCTTCTTCCTTCGCACTAAAACCACCAAAGTCGTCTTCTCCAGTGTCAGAAACAAACAGGCTCAGGATGGCTTCGTCATCCACTCTCCGCTTTTCTCCTTCGTTGTCACTTTCAAAACCAAAGAAATCCTCGTTGTCAGTGTCAGAGTCGAACACCCTCAGAAGGGCCGTGGCGGTGTCCTCCTCACTAATGCAGTAGTCCAGCCCTTCGAAATCCGTTTGTGATCGTAGATGTTTTCACACTTTTCCACGCTGTCAGAATCCACTGGTGGAGTTGGGCATAACTTGCATTTCGCAAGTTTATTGCCGCTCGTCATCCACACCTCCCACTGAACACGTACTTTGAAGTTTGTTTTTCGCGCTACTTCGTACGGCACTACGTTGCCTGGCGGACAGACATGTGACCAACATACCACTCTTGAACCCCGATACTGTGTGTCTGATCACATGCCCTTCCGCCAGGCAACGTAGTGCCGTACAACAGCGGAACAAACAAAACAAATCCTCTTACAATATGACAAAAATCATGGACAATCCTTAGAAAAGCCGCACCTGACTAAAAGCCGCAGGGTTCAAAGCTTGTGCAAAAAGTAGCGGCTTATAGCCCGATAATTACGGTACTTGTCTGTTCAGTCTCCCTGTTTAGATGTCTTACAGTGATGATAAATTTCTTGCTAATCCCGATCACAACTTGTTTGTTTAACAATACCAAACAGCAGACACACCTGGATCTCAACTGAAGTACTTCTGGATTTATTGCTCAGTTACAATGCTGCTATAAGTCACAGCACAACTGACTGTGTTTAAGCCACATTGTGAGGTGGACGTGTGTCTGAGTTAACATTGAGCCTATAAACTAAAAGACCATGTCTGAATCAAGGAGGGGGCCTAAGGGTACATCTTTTACCATCTTTCAATGCAGATTGATTGCAGCCATTCCTCAATTCTCAGTGAATGGTACTCATGGCCATTGGTCATTAAAATCTGCATATTAATTATGAAGGAACTGACCTCACAGTATATTGTTCCTTCAGTGGTGCTAGTTTCAGTCATTATCCAAATGTACTGTTTATAAGAGCAGTCAGCTGAGACTGAAGAAGTCACTTGGATGAGCGACGAAACGTATCTCCCACTGAAAACCCTACGTCCAGATGCATAGAATCAACCTCTGGAGATTTACTTACCTGGATGACTGACAGTGCATAAAGAGGAATTTATATATATGTATTTAATTGTATTTATTTATTTTTTATTTATTTATTTATTTTTGCTGAGGAACAGGAGCAGAAAAGTGTTGGAGCAGCAGAATCACAATTTCAGCCATTTGGACTCAGCTCAGCCACTACAGAGGAAACAATGACTTCAACACAAAAGGTGAGAAAAAATATCACAGTTACACTGTTATTGAAACGGTGTGCACAGCTGGTTGGTTTTTAAAAACCCGTTAACAGCAGCTTTATCTTTTCCATCCTGGGCTCATCCATATATACAGAATCTACATTCAAATCAGAAACCACAGAATTTACAAGAAAATACAAAGATCATATTTTATCTACACACATTGAAACAACAAGATCATCAGTTGTACTTAGGGGTGGGCGATATAAACGATATACTATAGAAACGATATAAATTTGGCCAACGATACAGATTTAAACTATATCGCTCTATCGCAATAGCGCATGTTGATGATGTCATCAAGCTGCGCCTGTTTTGGTCCAAAGCATCACAGCGGCTACAACGATTATCATCTGCAAATTATGGCGGGCGACAGTCATAGCAAAGAGATGAAGCACTTTTGAAATATGGGGAAGGCCAAAAACTGCGCTTCCTCTACTTCTGTAACATTGATCCATTAATGTTGAATTCTCTCGCAGCTGTTCTATTCTCATATTGTTGCAGTATATTAATATCTAACCTTGTATTGTGGATAAACTTCGGAAGTCTACCACCAGCTCCTTGGTTTTACTGGCATTGATCTGGAGGTAGTTCAGCTGGAACCAGTCCACAAAGTCTTGAGTCAGTCCTCTGTACTCCTTGTCGTCCCCATCAGTGATGAGGCCGACTATAGCAGAGTCATCAGAGAACTTCTGCAGGAAGCACTGGGTGGAGTTGTGGGAGAAGTCTGCAGTGTAGATGGTGAAGAGGAACGGAGCCAGAACCGTTCCCTGTGGGGCCCCCGTACTGCAGACGACCCTGTCCGACACATAGCCCTGAGTTCTCACATACTGTGGTCGGTCGGTGAGGTAGTCCAAAATCCAGGTAGTGAGGGGATGGTCCACTCCAGAGTTCTCCAGCTTGTCCTTCAGAACCGAGGGAAGAATAGTGTTGAAGGCACTGGAGAAATCAAAGAACATGATTCTCACAGTGCTTCCAGCGGTCTCCAGGTGAGCGAGGGAACGATGTAGGATGTGAATGATGGCATCATCCACTCCAATGCCAGGCTGGTAGGCAAACTGAAGTGGGTCCAGTGATGAGCTCACAAGGCGCCGAAGCTGAGCCAGGACCAACCGCCCCAGGGTCTTCATCAGGTGGGATGTCAGAGCCACCAGCCTGTAGCTGTTGAGGTCCTTGGGGCGTGAAGTCTTTGGCACTGGTACAACACAGGAGGTTTTCCAGAGCTGTGGGACTCTACCCAGCCTCAGGCTCAGGTTGAAGAGGTGCTCCATCACCCCACACAGTTGGTCTGCGCAGGACCTGACGACCCTCGAGCTGATGCCATCTGGGCCCGCTGCCTTCTTGGCTTTAATCCTCCTCAGTTCCCTCCTAACCTGGGTGGTTGAGAGAGACAGGCTGGAGCCTTGTGTTGAGTGTGTATTGGATGCTGTTGTTGGGGGTGGGGAGGAGTGAGCAGGGTGAATAGAGGAGGTGTGAAGTGTCTGAGGTGTCAGAGATGGAACAGCAGCAGTGGGGGTGGGTGAGTCTGCAGCCGATGTTGGAGACTGCCTCATGGCTGAATCAAATCTGTTGAAGAAATGATTCAGTTCATTTGCCCACCTCACATCCCTCCCAGGCAGAGGGTTCTGATGTTTGTGGCCTGAGATGGTTCTGAGGCCTCTCCAGACTTCACCAACGTTGTTTTGCTGAAGCTGGTTCTCCATCTTTTGCCTGTAGCTATCCTTCCCATTCCTTATCAGTCCCCTCAAGTCTCTCTGCACCCTTTTCAACTCCTCTCTGTCTTTGGATTTGAAGGCCCTCCTCTTCTGCTTGAGGACAGCTTTAATTTCTGGGTTAATCCAAGGTTTGTTGTTGGAGAAACACCGTACAGTCCTGGTAGGTACGGCGATATCCGCACAGAAATTAATATAGTCAGTAATGCATGTAGTAAGGCTGTCGATGTCCTCTCCGTGGTCGTCACAGATCACCTCCCACACAGTTGACTCAAAACAATCCTTAAGAGCCTTCTCGCTCTCCTCCAACCATCTCTGTATTGTGCGGGTGGCTGGTGGCTCCCTGCGCACTAAGGGCTCATACACAGGGACAAGGTGCACCAGGTTGTGATCAGGTCTGCCCAGGGGAGGGAGAGGTGATGAACTGTATGCCTCTTCAGCATTGGCATACAGTAAGTCCAGTGATTTATTGTCTCTGGTTGGGCATGTCACATACTGGGTGAAGGTGGGCAGTGTGGAGTCCAATGAGGCATGATTGAAGTCCCCTGATATTATGAGGAGGGCTCTCGGAGATTGTGTTTGCAGTCTGCTGACCACTGAGTGGAGAGGGTCACAGGCTGAGTTAGCGGTGTTAGCCACGACTCCGTTAGCATCATGATGCCACATTGCCGGTACTCCCTCTGTGACCAGGTTAGCAACATGAGCTTATCCATCTTATTGGGCAAAGATCTTACGTTTCCAATGACTACAGAAGGAAGAGATGGTCGATAACATCTCCTTCTCGGGCGACGGAGCTCTTTCCCAGCACAACACCCCCGTCTTTTCCTCCTCAGCTCGCTGGGAATGTCGGGTCTGTCCGCCGGCAGTACCGCTGTGGGATGCAGCGCTAACAGCTGATCCTTGCTGTTATAAATAATTACGAGAAGAAAAAGATAAGAAAGAAAGAAACTCCGAATGAGCAGAGCTGCTGTAACAGGCTGCCGCACACGGGGGGCGCCGGAAGAGAGAAAAGAATATATCGTGATATATATCATTACCGCACGTGCTTCAAATTATATCGCGATATGGATTTTAGGCCATATCGCCCAGCCCTAGTTGTACTCACTATTTTTTATGAAATAAAAGATTTTCTCCGCTGATCAATATTTCCTAATGTCATTTTAATTACACCTCTCACTGTAATGTGATACTATCACCAGAAGGTGATGGTAACACACCAACAATGTGTTTGTTGACATGTTTGATTCCACTGATGGAGGGAGTTTCAGTTTGTTCCACGACTGCATTTCACTCATTGCCTCTGTTTGTACCTCTGTCACTGCAGGACCAACATGGAGCGAGAAGTCAGCGCTCTCAGGAGGCCGACAAACCTCACAGAAGAAAGGGAGAGAGAACATACAGCTGTGATGAGTGTGGGAAGGATTTTACCCAGGCTGCAGACTTAAAAAGACACCAACTCATCCACAGTGGAGTTAAACCTTACAGCTGTGATGAGTGTGGGAAGGATTTTACCCGGTCTGACAGCCTAAAATCACACCAACTCATCCACAGTGGAGTTAAACCTTACAGCTGTGATGAGTGTGGGAAGAATTTTACCGAGGCTAGAGGCTTAAAAAGTCACCAACTCATCCACAGTGGAGTTAAAGCATACAGCTGTGTAGAGTGTGGAAAGTCTTTTACCTTGGCTGGAGGCTTAAAAAACCACCAACTCATTCACAGTGGAGTTAAACCTTACAGCTGTGACTTGTGTGGAAAGTCTTTTACCGAGGCTAGAGGCTTAAAAAGTCACCAACTCATCCACAGTGGAGTTAAACCTTACAGCTGTGACTTGTGTGGAAAGTCTTTTACCCAGTCTGGAAGCTTAAAAAGACACCAACTCATCCACAGTGGAGTTAAAGCTTACAGCTGTGGCTTGTGTGGGAAGGATTTTGCCCGGGCTCGAGGCTTAAAAGTACACCAACTCATCCACAGTGGAGTTAAAGCACACAGCTGTGACTTGTGTGGAAAGTCTTTTATCCGGGCTGAAAGCTTAAAATCACACCAACTCATCCACAGTGGAGTTAAAGCACACAGCTGTCACTTGTGTGGAAAATCTTTTACCCACGATCAAACCTTTAAAACACACCAACACGTCCACAGTGGAGTAAAACCATACAGCTGCGACTTTTGTGGAAAAAGGTTCAGCGACAAACACTACCGAAATAGTCACCGTCGGATTCACACTGGAAATGATGTTTACTGCTGTGATCAGTGTGGGAAACTGTTTGCAACAGATGCACATTTACAACTACATATGTTTACCCACACTGAGGAGAGACCTTATAAATGTGTGAGAAGACTTTTAAATCTCCACATCACGTGAGAAAACACCGACAGATCCACACCAGAAAATAACAAATGCAGTTACTGTGAGGATGTATTGATTTTTTTTTTCCTTGTAATTGTAACCTGATTGTTTGGAGCAAGTCTGATCAGTAAACTTGTGGAATTATACTGAATGAACTGTTTGGAAAAATGAAGACTTATTTTCGCTCAGTAAGCTGAGTGTTATAATGTAAACAGTAAATGTAATTGGACATTGGCAGAGATGCTCTTTATTTCAGGCGACATTCAGGATAAAAATAAAATAGCGGAGCGACGCATATGGATACAGTTCTCAACCCTGTCGTCACTGTGGTGGTGGGAAAACGTTTCTCTGTGACCTTTGTGAAAAAACTTCCAATCATCAACAGGACCACATAAAACCACATAAATGTAGACACACTGGAGACAAAATGAACTACTGCAAAGAATCTGGGAGAGGCTTCCACACACCAAGTACATTAAAAATACCAAAACTCTTCAACAGTGGGGTCAAAAAGCACATCTGTGACCAGTGTGGGTCATCCTTCACCACTGCACGTGAGCTTAAAGAAAAAACATAAGTGAATCCACACAGGAGAGACACCATACAAGTGCAGACACTGTGACAAAAGCTTCTCACAATCAGGTCATCGTAACAAACATGAACGTACACACATGGAAGTGAACTTCAGCTGTGACCAGTGTGACAAGAGCTTCAGGAATCTCAGTTCATACTCCAAACACAAACGATCCCAGACTGTAAATAAACTGTTTCACTGTGACTAATGTGCAAAAACATTCACTTCATTATTTGCTCTGTGCAAACATCAGCCTGATCATGCAGGACTGAAATCACTGGATCACAATGAATCTGAAGAGAAAGAAAGATCCTCTTCTGGTTTCAGGGTCAGACTTAAAAACCTTGAGATCAGGCTCCACAGAGTTCAGATGGAATCTCCTGTAAAGAGTGTCAGCTGATGTCACACTAGGATCTGATGAGGTAGCTCTGATTTCTGAATGTTACATTTAGGAATCTGCATGTATATTAGTGTTGGGCGATATGGAAAAAATATTTATCACGATATGAATTATTTTATATCACGATAACGATATATATCACGATATACCACCTGACCTGTGGTCATCTAGAAAGTACGCAGTCTGTAAACAGCGAGTGCCGAGGGTGCAGTCTTTGTTTTGAGTTACCGTAAAGTATGTCGCAAATCCGGGTGCACGTACAGCAGCACCAGCTCGCAAACCACGAGACGGAGTTTCTTTGCGAAAAATATCTTTTTTTTTATACTTTATTTTTTCTTGCATAAAGTTAAGAGCATGTATAGTGAGAAGACAACACTAATATATTTGCCACAGGCTATTTAACCCTTTAAGACCTACCATAGAACCAAGTCCGCCAGAGCTTATCTTTATGTTTTTACATGCTGTAGTGCCACTTGTGGGAGTATTTCAAGTTTCCATATATCAATACAACCGTTATAGCCCAAATTTTAATAATATGTATGCATTAAGTCCATAGTAACTACATAAATTGCAAAAACTTGTAGTGCAATAAACTACAAAAAAATTGAAAATCGTTTTTGTTTTGTTTTTTACATATATTTCTAGTTAAAAAAAATTTAAGAGGTGTATCCCTCAAAACTGTAAATACAAAAGTTTCCAACCACGAGAAATTTATTTTGAGTGTCTTCATAGTTTTATTTTTGAGATACACTAATTTTTATATACTACAGGAAAAATGAAAATAAATATTATAATGCATCAAAATAAACTATTTCCAACAGTGTAATTTGAGTTCTAAGCATCCCAGAAACGATACAGAAAAGCATAAAGTCAAACTTGTCTTTTAAAAACACCAACATAGGCTTATAAGGCCCTTTCGCGAAAATCTTTCTTTCATTTAAACTTTCTTAGTGTTTACAAAATTAACTTATTTTTTTAATGTATTCATTTAATGTGTTACCTCAGTTAAATTTCAATTCTTCATATTTAATCTTTTGCTGTGGTAAAATCTTCTCTTAAATCATTTTCTCCTCAAACTGCAAATAATTTCACAACAGTTGCTCTTAAAACTTCCAAAATGAACTAAATCTGTCCACCAGCTTTGAAACAACACCTGCTGTGACTTTATGTCGGATTTGAAGAATGGGTTGGGTGTATCATTTGTGGCCCAACATATCCCAGAATTCATAGTGGCTGTGGCCAGTTTTTTCTAATAAAACCGGCGTATGGCAGAAGTGTGGTGAAGAAAGTTTTCAAAAAAAGTATAAAATATTATGTCACTTATGTATGTGCAAATGTTAAATATGGAACAACATTACAACATTACTGTTGGCCAGTGATGGCTAAATAAAGCTTCCTTTCTGGCGGACAAAAATATGAAGCGCAGCTTGAATTATCAAATGAAAGTGTACTGCTTCATTATGACTGCCCACTCTACAGAGTGAAGTTCACAATTTTGTTTGACATTGGCCCACTGTTGTGTTGCTTTGAACAGCTTTGAAAATTGTTATGTTTATTTTTTAAATAAGTTTTTATCAATACTTTCCTTGTTTAAACATTTACCATGGTGTGGTCTTTCTTTGCTTGTGACTTCTTGATGTTGGTAAATGCAATAGATGACAAATGCATTTAATATACATATAATAATGTACAACACACTAGGACGTGCTGTGAGGTCTGGACAGGTATGTTTAATAATATTATATTAGGTCAATTTTCTTGCACATAATTTGACCTGGGTGTAGAATTGATCGTAAACTGAAATAGAGAATGCTTATGAACTTGTAAAGTAAAAGCATGATGCATTTAAAGTAATCCTTTTTCAAATCCATTTTTATTTAAGAAGAGGATTTGTTCCACTCTGTTTCTTTTCTTGGAGATAATTTCTTCTGCCTCAGAAAATCATCTCACATGGAACAGAAGAGGCTGGAGTGCACAGAAACTGCAATGTAAGTTGGTACAGTCTCTTCCTGGGTCCCACAGACTATCAGCTGAAAAGAATGAACAAATTAAATTGCTGCACATTTTGTAGAATAACATAATTTTAAAAATACATATAATTTGATTATATTAAATTCAAAGATTCAAAATCTTTCCAAAGTTATTCAATAATATTCATATTATGAAAAGCAGATTTGTTGTGTTCAGACATTGGAAATCAAATGTGTGATAAGCTGCAGGATTCAACCACAAGTGTAACTTGTTCATACTTATACTTATTACACAATCAGAGAGAAAGAAAAAGAGAGAGAGTGCAGGACAGACAGACAGGTGACAGTCTCAGGTGTATACATTGCTACAAAACAGCACAAGAGAAGGAGGATTTAGTGTTTGTGTTATTACGAGTGCTAAACAAGAAGAGTTCCCAGATGGTACAGTGGACACATGTGTGACTCCTGTGATTAAAGCATCTTTCTTTCAGCTTAACGAGTGAACCGTCAGCTCGTTCAAACACACGTTAAAGTCCGTTTGGCTCAACACCACCGAATAGAGGCAGCAATATAACATAGTATTAAATTCCGGTTCTTTCGATTCTTTAAAAGGGACACAGCTCAGAAGTGGTGTTATTACTTTAAAAATGATCTTTATTTTACATATCCGGATATGGAGACCTTAACACAAAACACACAACCCAAGGTCTGAAATACAAACGGAAGCCTAGGTATTTATATACTTGCTCTACGTCACATACACTTTAAGTTTCGATCAAACACTCTGCTTAGTTTCACTTTCCGCCTGCAAAAGCATGTAATTTCCTGTCAGCACTTTTTGGCACAGAGTGTACTCAGAGTTAGGCTTTTCTTATGTAATGCAATGTAATCAGCATACTAACATTTAAGATGATAAATTTAAACCTTAACAATAGCTAACATTAACAGTGCAGTAAATCCTGCTTGTGCCCTGATATTCAGGACTGCAAACCGAGCAGCATCACTGACTTTCAGCTTGTTGTGTTTGTGGATATATGACTGACTTTAATTATCCATAAAATCATCACATTTATGGGAGGGGGTGTTACGGCCCTAGCTGGGCCTCCTGAAACTGCCCTTGTGTGGGCGTGGTGTTTTTCTCCGCCTCCTCCTCTCTTGCCACTCCTACCCCCTCTGTTTCTCTCTCTCCTCTATCCCCAGGGCACAGCTGCACTTGGTTAGCCTCGTTTGCCACCTGAATCCAGTCAGCAATCATCTCTGAGGCTATTTAAGCTGGGGATGAGCTGTGAGCAGGGGGTTTTTCTCTGGTGTCTCCGCTTTGAGTGCTATATATATATATATATATATATATATATATATATATATATATATATATATATATATATATATATATATATATATATGAATAAGAGTCGAAAAAGCTGATCTGCACTACGGCAGCAGTGATCAGTGAGATGCTTGGCTACAAGTTGAACAGCCACAAGGGGCAGTACCCTCCATGGAGAAGGAGGCTAGAGGGCAAGATCAAAGTAGCACGGAGGGAGGTTAGCCAACTAACGGAGTTGCAGAAAGGTGCGACAAAGAAGGTGCATAAGAAATACAGCAAGCTGTCCATACCTGAGGCCTTGGAAACTGCCAAGCAACGACTCACAGCCTTGGCCAGCCGCTTGAGGAGGTACATGAGAGATAGAAGGCAGGAGAATAAACCAGCTGTTCTCCACAGAACCAGCAAAGGTGTACTCTCAGTGGCAAGGGAACAATAAGAGAACAGCACCACCAAGGCTGGAGACGGAGCAATACTGGAAGAGCATATGGGAGAAGGACGCAACCCATAACGGCAATGCTCAGTGGCTAGTGGATCTGAGGGCAGACCATAGCGACATCCCTGAACAGGGTACAGTAACCATCACAGTGGCAGACACCCAAGAAAGGGTCTCCAGTATGAAGAGTTGGACAGCACCAGGGCCCGACATGGTTCACGCCTACTGGCTGAAGAAGCTGACTGCACTCCACGAGCGCCTGGCAGCACAAATGAACCAGCTGCTAGTTAACGAGAGACACCCGGAATGGCTAACTGAAGGCCGGACAGTCCTGATCCTCAAGGACCCCCAGAAGGGACCGGTCCCATCCAACTACCGACCAATAACCTGCCTCAGTACTACATGGAAGCTCCTGTCAGGCATCATATCGGCTAAGATGAACAGGCACATGGCTCAATACATGAGCGGGGCACAGAAAGGGATTGGCAAGAATACCAGAGGCGCAAAACACCAGCTACTGGTAGACAGGACAGTCAGCCGAGACTGCAAGACCAGACTGACCAACCTGTGCACTGCCTGGATTGATTACAAGAAGGCCTATGACTCAATGCCCCACAGCTGGATACTGGAATGCCTAGAATTGTACAAGATCAACGGGACCCTAAAAGCCTTCATCAGGAACTCAATGGGGATGTGGCACACAACACTAGAGGCCAACTCCAAGCCCATAGCACAAGTCACCATCAAGTGCGGGATCTACCAAGGAGATGCTCTGTCCCCACTGCTGTTCTGCATAGGCCTTAACCCCCTCAGTGAGAAAATTGACAAGACTGGCTACGGAACGGAGCAGTTGTCAGCCACCTCCTGTACATGGATGACATCAAGCTGTATGCCAAGAGTGAACGAGACATCGATTCACTGATACACACTACCAGAATATACAGCAATGACATCGGGATGTCATTCGGGCTGGAGAAGTGTAGTCGGATGGTAACAAAGAGAGGGAAGGCAGTCAGAACTGAGGGGATTGAACTACCAGAAGGCAACATTGCAGACATAGAGGACAGTTACAAGTACCTGGGGATCCATGTGGATCCAAATGGGAACCATGAAGAGGCCGCTAGGAAAGCTGCAACCACCAAGTACCTGCAGAGGGTCAGGCAAGTCCTGAGGAGTCAGCTGAACGGTAAGAACAAGATCCGGGCTATCAACACCTACGCCCTGCCCGTGATCAGGTACCCTGCTGGGGTAGTAGGCTGGCCAAAGGAGGAGATAGAAGCCACTGACATAAAGACAAGAAAGCTCCTGACCATGCATGGAGGGTTTCACCCCAAGTCCAGCACCCTGAGGCTGTACGTTAAGCGGAAGGAAGGGGGCCGGGGACTGGTGAGTGTCAGCACCACAGTCCAGGATGAGACAACGAACATCCAAGAATACATTGGGAAGATGGCCCCAACTGACCGAGTGCTCAGTGAATACCTCAGGCAGCAGAAACCCAAGAAAGAGGAGGGAGACGAGGAACCATCATGGAAGGACAGGCCCCTGCACGGTATGTACCACCGGCAGATAGAGGAGGTGGCTGATATCCAGAAATCCTACCAGTGGCTGGACAAAGCTGGACTGAAAGACAGCACAGAGGCACTAATCATGGCAGCACAAGAACAAGCTCTGAGTACAAGATCCATAGAGGCTGGGGTCTATCACACCAGGCAAGACCCCAGGTGCAGGCTGTGTAAAGATGTCCCAGAGACAATCCAGCACATAACAGCAGGGTGCAAGATGCTAGCAGGCAAGGCATACATGGAACGCCATAACCAAGTGGCCGGCATAGTGTACAGGAGCATCTGTGCCGAGTATAACCTGGAAGTCCCGAGGTCAAAATGGGAGATGCCCCCAAGGGTGATGGAGAATGACCGAGCTAAGATCCTGTGGGACTTCCAGATACAGACGGACAAAATGGTGGTGGCTAACCAACCGGACATAGTGGTGGTAGACAAACAGGAGAAGACGGCCGTAGTGATCGATGTAGCGGTTCCGAATGACAGCAATATCAGGAAGAAGGAACACGAGAAGCTGGAGAAATACCAAGGGCTCAGAGAAGAGCTCGAGAGGATGTGGAGGGTGAAGGTAACGGTGGTCCCCGTGGTAATCAGAGCACTAGGTGCGGTGACTCCCAAGCTAGGCGAGTGGCTCCAGCAGATCCCGGGAACAGCTAAGATACTGCGCAGGACCCTCAAGCTCCCAGGCCTCTGGTAGAGGACCCGAGCTTGAAGGATAAACCGCCCGTAGGGGCGTGCTGGGTGTTTTATATATATTTATATATATACATATATATATATATATATATATATATATATATATATACATATTAGGGCTGCCACGATTAGTTGACTAGTCACGATTACGTCGACTATCAAAATCGTCGACGACTAATTTAATAGTCGACGCGTCGTTTGAAGCTTTATGAGATCACAAAAGACGCAGGAATAAGTAGTAGGATTTAAGAGTGTAATAACGGACTGAAACAAGATGGTAGCACTGCATGTACAAGGATGCCAGCTGCCATTAAACCCAGAAGAAGAAGAAGAAGTAGCTCTGTCCCAGAATTCATAGCGCAGCCCGGCTCAGTTTCCAACAATGGCAGCAGCTAGTTAGCTTTAATATTACTCTTATTATCTTTGTGGGTCATAAAATAAACGTTTAACATATTTTCAGGCGAGAATGTAGCTGTGTAAACCTCAAATATCCCGTCAGTTTATGAAGACGCCACATATTTTCAAAAGCGCTCCGACGTTTCCAGAGATGTCTGTTACCCACTAGCTCGATAGCTACCCGGTCGGGGGTAAGGCTCACTAGAGCCCGTCAGAACACCGGACTCCTGGCAAATCATTTTCAAACCCACCGACGTCTTTCCCTACTCAGGTTAAACATATATAAGTCACTTAGATAACTTAAAATGTTTGGCTTTTTTTAGTATTTTATTTGTTCCTGAGTAAATCGGTTTGGCTGAGATTAAAGTTATAGTTTTTACACAGCTGAATAAACTTCAAGCAGACAACTGATTATCAGAAGTGTAAGATGCTCGAGAATATACTCCGGTGTCCTGTTATATTTTAGATAGCAAGGAGTTTATTAAACTTCACCAAAACAATCAGCAAATTTCATTAAAATTTAATGAACTATTATCTTGTCTTTATTTTTAGTTAGCACATACCTTAAACACTTAAAGCTGTAAGCTAATCATAGTTATATAAGAGCAGATGCAAGCTGGTGCAATAAGCTGTACGTTTTACGTCCAATGGCTGCATGATCTGATTTGTTGACTAATCGCAAAAATAATCGGTGACTAGTCGACTATCAAAATAATCATTTGTGGCAGCCCTAATATATATATATATATATATATATATATATATATATATATATATATATATATTAGGGGTGCAACGATAAACAAAATTCACGGTTCGGTTCGGTTCAATACTTTGATGTCACGGTTCGATATTTTTTCGATATGAAAAAAATGTTAATGCCTTTTTAATTTGTCATTTATTAAACTTATAAATATATATTTTAACTCAAAAGTACAGTTTTTAAATTTAATGCTGCTGAAACAACAGAGTAATAAAAAAATAAATCTATCTGATGGAGAAATCACTCATCTTTCTAAAAGAGAGTTTATTACAGAGAAATGGCTCTTTCCAAAATAAAAGCTATACTATACGCTTCTTCTGGGGTATATTCTCAGCAGCATATTAAACATATCAGGTCCCCATAAGCAGAATCATGTGCTAACGGCTATCTAAATGACTCGGGTAAAGTTTGTAGCATGCGTGCTTGTTGTTTTTGTCTGCTTCCACTTGTCTTTGCACTAGAATGATGTTGGCGTAAATGTGCAGTCATATTCGTTGTGTTCCCACTAGTGCTGTCAGCGTTAATCTCGTTAAAATGACGTTAACACCATAACACGGCAAATCTTTCTCTGGGGCTGGACGGGGTCAACACGTTAACAAGCTAACTGCGCTAACGCACTAGTTCCCACCAATTGAGCATTGCGTGGCACATCCGACATACTGTTTTACTTTTGTCCATGACGCGCTTACCATCAGGGTCATACTTCACATGAAGACCAAAACAGTTCCAAATGCCAGATCTGAATTAGGGTGGGAGAGGTTCAGTTTGCCATGTTGCAAGCTTAGCTTCTGTCTTGCTAGCTTGCGCTGCGCTCAGTGGATCTGCGCTCGACAGTGCAGCCTAGACGGAGTAGTCGAACGCAGATCCACTGAGCGCTCAACACGGACAGCATCGTCAGAAGAAAAGGTGATAAAATAAATTAAAAATTTTGTATTGTTCGATACATATGCGTACCGAACCGAAAGCACTGTATCGAACGGTTCAATATCGATACGAGTATCGTTGCACCCCTAATATATATATATATATATATATATATATATGTGTGTGTGTGTGTGTGTGTGTGTGCTTGTATGTGTGGTTCTTTCAGAATGTTAAAGTATGTAATGACAATAAAATTCTAATATGTATGTTCCTATGTTTTAGACAAGTTTTTTTTCAGCTGTTACATGTGTTTTCTGAGAAATATGTATACGGTCATAGATATATCTATATATATATAGATATATATATTTATATTTGGAAGATTATAAATTAATTTGGAAAAATATTTCAAAATATACAAACAATGGCTAAAAATATATGTATTAAAATACATTTCAAAATATATTATATATAATATTTATAATATATTTTGAAATGTATTTTAGCACATATATTTTTGGCCATGTATTTGAAATATAGTTCAAAATATACAAACAATGGCCAAAAATATATGTGCTAAAATACATTTCAAAATATATAAATATATTTTAAATTTAATTAGTTTTTTTTTTTAACCGTATGGGGCAATTTGCAGTAAATTGTGCGCCACAGACCTTGTAATTTACATCTTCTTCTCCTGGAAGTGAAACACATATGTCATAACTTCAGTCACAAACTGACACTGAGCCACTTCAGTAAATCCAGCAGGTTTTTAACAACAAAAAACGTCCTTGATGTTTGTTTTGTAGTCCATCTTCTGTAGTTTCAACAGGCGGACATCCGGTGTCACATTGTTACAGAGAGACGAGTGTAAGGCTGTTCAAATTCTCAGCACTGCTCCTCTCTTTTCCTGAGTTCTTAGCAATTCTCCTTCACACGATGACGTTTTCATCGAGGCCAAGGAAAAGAGTTTAGGAAAAGGAAAAGGCCCTAATTTTGAAATACCCCACGTGGTTACGTCACGTGATCGCACAGCAACAAATCACAGCAGAGCACGGTAAAGGGGGCGGAGCAAAGTGTTTATGCAGGAGAGTTGTAGAGCAGAGAGAGAGCTGCTTTTTCATGAAACGGGAGTAAAGTAGTAAACTTACAGGAACATATACCACTACCAACGTTTGGATCGATATCTGCATCGATCTGCACACCCTTGTCTCCTGGATTGTAGCCGAGATCAGCGTGAACCACGTGGGTCTCTGCTCCCTGATCTGTTTCCTGTTTGGAAAGACTTCCAGCTTCATCGCGGAGTTTCTCTCGGTTTGTGGGCTCATCTAAAGGTAAGCACCGAGCTAACTTTAATGTGGGTTCAGTTTATGTTGAGTTTATCTCTGTTGAGAATAATAGATTGCTTGGTAAACATTGGAGTTAGACAGACTGTAGAGTTTGTGATTGTTTGCAACATCATATTATGGCGGTTACTAGGGGGAATGAATACATAAAGAAAAATAGTCTTTGAATATGAACAAAAGGATGGGGTGCAGGGCAGGAGAACAACCAGCCCCCAGGACAGGACAGGAAGCCACAGGTACAAGCGTGGGGGAGGGCAATCAGCCTTTACAATAGGACTTCATAGGACCGTCTCCAGATGCATCCAGGGCTGGACTGGGACAAAAAATGGCCCGTGTTCCTGATTAACTGGCTTTGGTCGAACAGATGTGTGGTAGACTTGCGTTTCAGGAGCTGCTACCGACAAACCAGCAAAAAAAAAACCCCACCAAATCGGTCGTCTGTGACACTTGTGAGGTTAACTCAAACACACTCCGTCAGTCTTGATGCTGTTGAACAACAAAATGTTTAAAAATCTCGCGAGTTGTTGATATTCTCATGCGCGACGTGATCGCGAAAGCCGCAAACAATTAACACCACGCCGGTGTTGTAGACAGAAAGGCGAGAGTAAAGGATCGGGAGACTCTAGTCATCGTTATCGTTCCCCTCCTACATTTTATTGAACGTTTATATTTAGTGAACCAATTGGATGAAAAGCTTCAGTGCTTCATGAAGCTTCATCTGCCCATCACTAACCACAGGTACAAGCCTGGGGGAGCGCAACCCCACGGTGAACAATAGAGAGAGTAGTGGAAGCCTACTGAGAAGGGTGCCAAAGGGCTATGTTTGCTCGCTTGTTCAATTATTTCCATCTTGCTTTGACTGCAGCTGTAACCGGACGTATTCCAGCAGGATTTGTAAAAAGAGTTTTGATAGACACACAAAGCTGGACAGCTTATGATACTAACTGCTGGAATGGATTACAGCATTGTTTGACAGAAATGAAGGAGGAAATGTTTTTTTTTCATCTGTTTGTTTTAATTTTAGCTTTGTTTGATTTGTTGAGTATTTGAGGCCCAGACCGCGAGACTGTACAGACATGATTGTTGAGCTTCATTTTTCTACTGAACAGTCATTTTAAGATGAGCTAGTAAATAACAAATAGCTAATGTTGTTCATGAGACTAAAGTCATCTCACTTTGGTAATGTAAATATAATATGCCAAATATAGAAGTTATTTTTATATTAATCATTATCAGTTATTACAGCAGTGAACTTGAACTCTGTGTCAAAAAAGTTGCATTTATCTTGATTTACTATAACTTTAAATCTTCACTGACAGACAAGTATCTTTGAGAGTATATATATTTATTTATTATATATAAGATACAAATACCCCTATTTCATTTTGTTGGCATTACTAAATTTGAATCAATGCTTACATACATGTGTAAAAAGAAAATGTACAAGCTGTGATAACTGTTTCTGATATATGAAGAGTAGACTGATATATTAAATATTCCTTTATTGGGTGAGAAAATCAGACCAAGTCATAACTGCTTTAAGTCATACAGAATAGATTTCAGAGCCTTAAACAGGCTGACTTCTGCTAAATGGGTCAAACTGGGCAGAAAGTAAACAAACACATAACATCCTTATAGAATATGATGTAACACTATAGATCAACTTACCTCAGAATATATAAAGCATATTAGTGTTGGGCGATATGGAAAAATTATTTATCACGATATGAATTATTTTATATCACGATATACCACCTGACCTGTGGTCATCTGGAAAGTATGCAGTCTGTAAACAGCGAGTGGAGAGGGTGCAGTCTTTGTTTTGAGTTACTGTAAATCATGGTGAGTTACCGGGTGCACGTAAAGCAGCACCATGTTGCAAAACCACAAGATAGAGTTTCTTTGCGAAAAATATCATTTTTTTATACTTTATTTTCTCTTGCATAAAGTTAAGAGTATGTATAGTGAGAAGACAGCACTAATATATTTGCACAGGCTATTTAACCCTTTAAGACCTACCATAGAACCAAGTCCGCCAGAGCTTATCTTTACATTTTATATGCTGTAGTGCCATTTGTGGGAGCATTTCAAGTTGCTATACATCAATACAACCGTTATAGCCCAAATTTTAATAATATGTATGCATTAAGTCCATAGTAACTACATAAATTGCAAAAAAGTGCAATAAACTACAAAAAAATTTAACATCTTTTTTTTTTTTTTACATATATTTCTAGTTGGAGAAATTTAAGAGGCTTATCCCTCAAAACTGTTGCACAAAATAGTTTCCAACCACGAGAAATTTATTTCGTGTCTTCATAGTTTTATTTTTGAGATACACAAATTTTTATGTACTACAGGAAAAATGAAAATAAATGCAAATTTGCAACACAGCATGTGCATCAAAATAAACAATTTAAAACTGTGTAATTTGACTTCTAAGCATCCCAGAAATGATACAGAAGAGCATAAAGTCAAACATGACTTTTAAAAACACCAACATAGGCTTTGAAGCTTTTCCGCAAAAATGACATCACTTCCGGTTTTGGACAGGTAATGGCGGACATGCGATAGTTCGCGCTGACTTATATTCCAATGTAGGAAGTGTTATGAACAGCTGATCGGCTCGGCAAAGCCTGTTTCTGGAATATTATCTTTTTGTTGCTGCAAGTCTGGAATATTATGTTTTTGTTGCTGGAAGTGCTTTTTATGCAATTTTTGCAAAGCTATATGTGGAAGAAAACGGTGACCTAGGGCAAGCTAATGGAATAAGATGTATGTACAACTCCTACGGTTTCATATGCAAAAAAACCATTATTGCTCTACCTTATGTGGTTCCAGTTCTACAGGGATTTAAAAATAGATAGGGAAAACGGAGTGTGCCTGCTCCGACCGGTTGTAAAGGGTTAATGATATATTTTATGTAATAATTTGTAAAATTTGGGATAGAAACGATAGAAGACAAATGGCATGATAGACACTTTTTTATCGTCCACACGATATATATCGTCATATCGCCCAGCACTAAAGCATATAAACAATTACAGCAATATGATGCAACAAACACAGCAGTACTACTAATCCAAAATAGTCAAAGCTTCATAGAACTGAAACAAACATTTATTTTTAGCTCCATTCTGCTGCTGATACATACTTTAGGTTTCTGAATATTAAACTTGTTGCTGCCTTTCATAGTGGCCGTTTATCAATGCCCAAGTATGCGAGTACGTACTGGCGTGCTCGGTGAGTACGTACTCGCCGAGAACGCACGGGAGTACGTACCCGCCGAGAACGCGAGCACGGACTCGTGGGCTGTTTCTCAATTCTCAAGTACCCGAGCACGGACTCGTGATTTGTACCAGCGTACGTGATGATGTCACAGGTCCGGAGTTTTTACTGCCGTCCCCTCTTAGTTTAACTGTGAGTAACATGTTATAAAGCTTAACTTTAATCACAGCCAAACCGGTTTACTCAGGAACAAATAAAACACTGAAATAAACCAAACATTAACATTTAGAAGTGATCTAAGTGACTTATATATCATTTTTAACCTCAGTGTTGAAACCTCTATTAATAAAAATAGTGTACATGTACATACGTGTACATACCTTAATAAAAACAAGCAGGTGAGATGTTAGAACGCTTTTATTTCTATTCTAGTGGACACTCAATACTATAGACAGCTGCTGGGGTTTCTTTAACCTGAGTAGTGAGAAGACCGCGAGCGGGCGGGGAGGGGAGGGGGGGGGCGATGTGCCGGGAGTCCGCTGTTGAGTTTTGGACGAAATGCATTCTGGGATATATAGCTGTCCCAAGTCTACACCGATGCATGCTCGATAAAATGGGCGGATCGAGAACACATCCGGGACTTTTTCGCGTTCTCGGTGTGATGCGTACTTCGAATTGGAACAGTACTTGGTCTCCGACTGATGACGTATCACGAGTACACGAGAACGCAAGTACGCACAAGTACGCATATTGATAAACGCCCAGTGTGTAACTTGAAGGCCCTGAGTACTTTCTCCCACACTGAAAACACTGGAATGATTAAATGATTTGAAAATTACCTAGTAAGGTCTTAATGCATCCTCAATCATCAAGGTAAGTATAGGTTTGCTTATAATAATCAGTCCGCTGTAACTGTATGCCAGGCATTTATTAGCAGCCAACATGAACATTTGTACACTCGTAACAGGAAGTGCACATAACCGAGAGGGAACCACAGCGACGCCTGCTGGAACCCTCCGTAACAGCAGCAACGGCAGGCAGTATGGACAAACATAACATTACTGTTATCTACATCCCCCTTTTCAGTTTTTTTTCTTAGTTTTGCACTTCTCAGGCAAACCCATATCAAACAACACCACCGTAATGGAAGAACCTATCAGGTTATGGATTACACAAAAAAATGAAGGTTCAAATGTTAAATGAAATTCCCGCTAATCATTGTCATAACTGCAACAAGTATGCAGTAACATAACATGAAATAAAATGCATTTCAAAACAGAAAATACAGCACCAGTGTGCTTTTAATCCATGTATTTACTATTCGGTTTAGACACTCTACCAGATCTGGTTCGGTACAAGTTGTCATCAGAGCGTACTTGGCATTTTGTAGGTGTTATCACCTGTTCTGACTGTTTTGTGCCAGGTTGTGGTGGGTCAACTTGAACTTGAACCGTTTCATGTTTGTTGGTTTGTGTTTTATTGGGTTCAGTTTCATCCGCTCATCGAGATGTGTCCAGTTCATTTTGTGTTGTAGCGAGCTTTTCGGGTTGAGTCTCGCTCCTAGGCAGAAGATGTTGTCTGCTGCGCCTGTATTCTTTTCCACCCCACTCAACGACATAAGAGCGAGGTTCAGCACATACCTTACTTACAACTCCAATCTTGTCATGTCCTCTTTATGTTTGTAATCTCACAACCTGGTTTGGTGTTAATGGACTGAGCAGCTTGCTGGACTTGTCGTAGTGCTGTTTTTGAATTTTACGCTTTTTTGTGAGTTGAGTTTTGATAGTGGTTGTCACTTTTGCTGTTGGTGTTAGCAGTTTTTTGCACACAGGAAGGGTTGACCACGTTTGCCTTGATAGCAGCCTCTGTGCTGGTGAGCCAAGAATGTTATCTCGTGGCGTGTTGCGTAGATGTAACAGGTTCAAATAGAAATCAGTTCCATCTCTTTTTGATGTTTCAAGGAGTCTTAGCACTCCGGACGGCTCTTTCACTGAGTCCATTTGACTGAGGGAACTCAGGGCTGCTTGTGACATGTATAAACTCCCAGTGTGTGGCAAACTCACGAAAGTTCTGGCTGGTAAACTGGGTGCCATTGTCTGAGTACAGTTTTTGTGGTATCCCATGTACTGGGAAGTGGCGTTTGAGTTTGTTAATGACTGATGCAGATGTTTGGTTTTCAAGTTTATCTATTTCAAACCATCCAGAATATGAATCCACAAGCACAAGGTAGTGGCGGTTGTCCCATTCGAATATGTCTGTGGCTGTGATGGACCAGGGAAGATCAGGAATTTGGTGTAGATTTAGGGGTTGTTTTTGTTGGTGAGGCTTTACACTGTTGCAAATGCTGCATGATTTGACTTTGTTCTCAATGTCAGAATTTATTGTCAACCAGAACACGCTGTCCCTCTCTCTCCTTTTTGTAGACTCCATGCCTGGATGTCCCTTGTGTAGTTCCTGTAGATAGGTTTCATGTAGTGATGCTGGAACGATGGCTCTGTTGCCTTTCATAATGACATTGTTGTTGATGATTAGTTTATTGTAGTAGCTGAAGAATGGTTTGATTTCTATAGGTACACTACTCGCTTGTTTTGGCCACACCTGCTGGATGTAGCGAGGAAGTGTCTGTAGGGTAGCGTCCTTTGAGGTGTGTTCGGTGAGCTCTTGTAGGCGTTCTGGTGAGATGAGCTGAAATTACATTACCTCAAAGTCGCGCCCCTCTTCCTTTAGAGGTTGCTCATCCAGGGTTGCGTGCGAGAGAGTATGTCTGAAATGTAAAGGTGTTTGCCTTTCTTGTACACCATAGTCAGGTTGAACTTTTGTAATCGTAGCATCATGCACTGTAGCCATGCCGGAACTGTGTGGAAAGGTTTGTTTTGTATTGTGACCAAAGGCTGGTGGTCAGTTTCAATCACCACTGGTTTTCCGTAGATGTAGTCGTAAAATCTGTAACATGCGAATACTACAGCTAGTAACTCCTTCTCTATCTGAGCGTACCTTCTCTCCGTTGGAGTTAAAGTTCTTGATGCATATACCACAGGTTTGTTGTCCTGAAGGCATGCAGCCCCTAGACCATGCTGGGAAGCATCACATGTGAGAGTCACTGGCTTGTGCATGTCATAATATAGAAGTACTGGTGGGCCAGTGAGGCATGCTTTTATGTTAAAAGCATCCTGCTGATGTTGAGTCCAGCTCCACACCACATCCTTGTGAAGCAACTGATGAAGTGGTGCTGACAGTTCACTTAAGTTTGGGATGAACTTTCCCAGGTAATTGATCATTCCCAGGAAACATTGGAGAGACGTCTTGTCCTCTGGTGATGGCATTTCATTGATCGCGGAGATTTTAGTTGGATCTGCTTTTAGCCCTTCGTCAGTGAATATGTGTCCCACGTAGCTTACTTCTTTAAGTCTGAACTTGCACTTTTTTGAATTCAGTTTGAGCTTTACTTGTCTGGCCCACTCCAGAACTTTTTTTAAATTTTTGTCATGCTCCTGTATTCCTTTGCGTCCCACTAGGATGTCGTCCACAATCACTGTGCATGGATATCCCATGAATATCTGGCTCTCTGGAAGATTTCAGAAGGGGTGTTGATGCCAAAGGGCACCCTCAGGAATTTGAATCTGCCGAAAGATGTTGCAAATGTAGTGAGAAGAGATGAGGCAGTATCTAGTTTGATTTGCCAGAAGGAGCTCTTTGCATCCAGTGTCTACTTTTAGTTTGAGGGTAGAGCAGGGTGATATGACCAAAAATATTTATCACGATATACATTTGAAAATTTGCGATAACGATATAACTGACGATATAATTGACACTAGACAATATACTTTACAACTCCACAATTTTATTAGTAAAAAAAAAAACATCAATGTATTTTCACTTAAACAAGCAGCTGTTTTTTTGCATTTAAGTTATATAAAAATGTAACAGTGCAAATGCAAATGCCTTGCTGACAGTTTAACCTAAAGGCATTTCCAGTGGACGTTGGCCAACATATCTTCAGCATAACAGTGTATAATATCCACAAAACTTAAAAAGAGCTTATACACACGCAATACGGTAATATTATGTTGAAACACAGTATGTATCACTCCGCGAGGCTCCTCCCTACAATAGACGTAATGCTCCGACAACCCATCAAGTGTTGCGGGTTTGTAGCTTAGCAAAGTCGTACTAAAACATCAGTCAGTAAACACAACCAGAAATCAAACATAAGGCACACAGGATTATAAGAGGCAGTGTCGATTTTCAGAAAAATCAATGGATTGATTTTAAGTGGCCTGGTTGGTTTAAAAAAAAAAAAAAACAGTAATAACGACGGTCTGCTAGCATGCTCTACCAAAAATAGTGCTTTGTTGTGTATCTGACGGACGAAAGTTAAACCGGTTCCACACCACTGAAGTTGCAGCATTTTTACAAACCAATTCTGGTTCATCCATTTCATTCAACAATCCGCTTTCGCCCTTCTCATTCTCCGTCGCCGCCGTGCCTTTTTCGCCATGTGCGTATGAAAACACTGCGCATGCATGTTTTAACCATATTGTATCGCGATATTTCATTTTCTTGTCGTTGCCCAACATTATTCCGGTATTACCGTGACCAGTATGATATGACCCAGCCCTTATAGGTACTGCGCTACAGTGGTTTGTGTCATATCTATCTAATAGATTCAAATTTGTGCATGTAAATGAGGCGTGTCCAAAGTCCGGCCCCAATTGGCCCGCGGTCCAGTTTTAATTGGCCCGCAAGTAATTTTATAAATTGAATAGAATATGGCCCGCACTTCAACTTTTGCTTGAGTGTATTGCACTTCTTAGTTTTAACACCAGGGGGAGCTGCTGTTGATCAAGGCAGTTGCTCCACCAAAAAGGACAATCACAGAAGAAATTTACCCTCAAGTTACCAAACATGGCAGAAACAAAGAAGCGAAAGATAGAAAGTGAATGCAGAAAATTTCAGACACGGTGGGAGAGTGAATATTTCTTCAAAGAATTCAAGTGTGTCTGTTTGATTTGCACTGAAACTGTGGCAGTTATGAAAGAGTATAATGTACGATGTCGTTATGAAACCAAATATCAGGCCTGTGCATCCTACACTGGTGCTGAGCGAGAGCAGAAATTAAAGCAAAGGGTAGCTCTCCTGCTGGGTCAGCAACAGTATTTTTTTCGTGCTCAAATTGTCCAGGAAAAGGCTACAATAGCAGCTATGAGGTCGCCCAACTCATCGCAAGACATGGCAAGCCTTTTTCAGATGGAGACCTCATAAAACACGGCCTCGTTAAAGTCACCGAAATAATGTGCCCGGAAAAAGTGCAGGACTTCAACAACGTCAGCATGTCCAGAAATACAGTTGTGCGACGCATTGAAGACTCGTCAGCCAACATTAAACTGCAACTGTCTGATAAAGCTGTGCTTTCGATTTTTACTCCATCGCATGCGATGAGAGCACCGATGCCACAGCCGCCGCACAGCTGCTAATTTCTTTGCAGGGAGTGGACGAGAGCACGAGCACTTTAGGTGAGTAAAAAATATATTCCACAGTACCCGTGTGTTAATGTGCAGGTACATATGCTTCAAATATCAATAATGCGCATCAATTCTGTCACTACCCTGCTTTTGCGCACCACTTTCTTATATGCGTTTTTCTTGTTAACACACAGAGTACACACCGCTGTGCACAGCGCACGCACACGCAAAGTCAGCTGATCTCATCTGATGCAGATCTGCTCCTTGATCAAGTGACATTTGTCCGGATTTTTGCCACGAGTGGCATACGATCAGCACCGCAGCCGGATGGCCCGATTTACATACCCAGCGCAGCTGATACTCACCAGAATAATTTACTAAAATTATGCACTCCGTTTATTAAGTCAAATTCAGTCTGTTAATGTTGATAATCGTTTCAAACGAACGTTAATAATGTTTTGCTAAGCCTAATAACTTAAATAACAAACTTGAAATTTACCCGTCCCATTTTCCCCTTTGTTTTTTCTCTGTACTGTAAATCTTCTGTCTAAGAAGAAATCTGCTGCTGTTCTGAGAATGAGCTACCAAAGCTTTTTCTGAATAAATCAATAAAGATCCATTTATGGAAAACTGTGATAAAGGCAGTTTTGTCTTTAATTATATTCAACAATATAACACATTTGACCACTTTTAAGTGATTTTTCTAACTTTAATACACTAAAGTTAAGGTTATATACCTAATTTCTAGTAAGTGGCCCAGCACCTCCTATATTTTTATGTATGTGGCCCTCGGTGAAAAATGTTTGGACACCCCTGATATAAATGGAGTCCTCTCCACACACTAAGGTCATTTATGGTGTTCCACGGGATTCAGTGCTATGACCAATTCTGTTCACATTATGCTTCCCCTAGACAGTATCATTATCAAGACATAGCATACATTTTCAGCTCTGCAAATGACACCCAGCTCTATCTGTCCATGAAGTCAGATAACACACCAATTAGTTAAACTGCAGGAATGTCTTAAAGACATAAAGACCTGGATGGCCGCTAACTTTCTGCTTCTTAATTCCGATAAAACTGGGGTTATTGTACTTATCCCTGAAAATATTAGAAATATGGTATCTAACCAGATTACCTTGGCCTCCAGTAACACTGCTGGGAACCTTGGATTCATTATTGACCAAGACATGTCCTTCAACACACACATTAAACAAATATGTAAGACTGCTTTCTTCCATTTGCACAGCATTTCTAAAATTAGAAACATCCTGTCTCAGAGTGATGCTGAGAAACTAGTTTATTACTTCCAGGCTGGACTACTGTAATTCATTATTACCAGGATGTCCTAAAACTCCCTGAAAAGCCTTCAGTTAATCAATAAAGCTGCAGCAAGAATAGTGTTCCAGTTTGGATTCGGGAGACAGACACTATCTCTACTTTCAAGATTAGGCTTAAAACTTTCCTCTTTGCGAAAGCATATAGTTAGGGCTGGACCAGGTGACCCTGAATCCTCCCTTAGTTATGCTGGAATAGACGTAGGCTGCCGGGGATTCCCATGATGCATTGAGTTTTTCCTTTCCAGTCACCTTTCTCAGTCACTATGTATTATTAGACCTCTCTGCATTGAATCATATCTGTTATTTATCTCGGTCTCTCCACGACAGCATGTCTTTATCCTGTTTTTCTTCTCTCACCCCAACCGGTAGCAGCAGATGGCCGCCCCTCCCTGAGCCTGGTTCTGCCGGAGGTTTCTTCCCGTTAAAAGGGAGTTTTTCCTTCCCACTGTCGCCAAAGTGCTTGCTCATAGGGGGTCATATCATTCTTGGGTTTTTCTCCGTATCTATTATTGTATGATCTACTATACATTATAAAGCGCCTTGAGGCGAATGCTGTTGTGATATGGCGCTATATAAATAAAATTGAATTGAATAGTCAACACCTTTTGACTTGCTTTTGAAAGGAGGTGCTGTTTCTGTTCTCACTTCTGGCAAATCTGACATCTGTTGGACATTTGTAGCCTTTCTGTATCTTCTACACTTAATATGTATGAAGAAAGAACACTAAAGTCCATATGCTATTTGTACGCAATTCGTTCATTGTACATCCAACACTCAACCAGTTTCACAAAACTTAGCAAGCAGTTTGCTAACTGTAGCATGGGAGATGGGTGGTCTTGTAGGTGTCTTGCATTGAAATCTGCTGCAATGACCCGGTTACTGCGTTCACCAGATATCAACACAATTTCGATCCGCTCCTCACGTGTTAACCTCTTCGACATGTCAATGGCTGTGAACAAAGGGAAATTGTAAATAACTCATGAAAGAATGAAGTTAGGTTGAAACCAAGCACACCATTGTTTTTCTTGTGACATTACCAATAAGTTTGATGTGTCACATGACCCTCTTACTATTGAAAAAACAAAAGTTTTATCCAAGATGGCCGACTTCTAAATGGCCACCATGGTCACCAGCCATCTTGAGGAGTTTGCCCCCTCACATATACTAATGTGCCACAAAAAGGACTTTAATATCACCAACCATTCCCATGTTATTACGGTGTATCCATATAAATGGCCCACCCTGTAGTTGTATAACGTTGCTGGCTACTGTGCTTAGCTGCTTGTGAACAGTGAGCTTATGCAATGGCGCCCTCTTGTGTCGCTCTACTTCACCATCACTCTCTGCAGCTGCCGTCTTCTTAATGAGCTTCTCAACAGCACTGGCTAGGGCGAGTTTTCACTGTAGCTCAGAAATGCCAACACAGGCACGGGTTCTTCAAGACGGGCGCTTTGCTGCATTTATTGATTGTCGTTAAAGCTACAAACATAGAACACAAAGGCTTTAAGTGCTTAAGTATGTTTAAAGTAACACTTGTACTTATACAAAAAAAATTAAATAAATTACCTATGGCCACCTGTCACTTCGGAGGTCCTAGAATAGTGGTTCCTAACCTGGGTTCGATCGAACCCTAGGGGTTTGGTGAGTCGGTCTCAGGGGTTCGGCAGAGCCTCCGCTGTGACATACACGGGCCAGTAAAAAAAACATATGTATGTCTTGAATTCGAAAAAAATGTTGCAATACAAATATAGAAAATACCTTGTACAGTTAGTAGACACAAACCAGGCTTCTGCAGGATAGCTCACTGAACTACTTAGCGTGATTATTAAACGTGGGCCTCACAGCCTATATGATCACACCTAAACCTTGCTATAATAGCAGTGCAACAAAAACATGTTCTTTGTGTCAAGATAAACATGTCTCCTACACGAGATAGAATGCACCTATATAATATTGTCCAAAGAAATGTACAAGCAAGAACATTATAACTGCTAGAACCAACTATTAACCTTCTTTATACATAAGCCATTTCTCTTAGGCAGTGATATGTAGGGCAGTCAGTGGCTTTTTCACTTTCAGGTTGTTGTAGGCAATTGATGACTTTCTATCTGTAGTTGCTATGAGGTTTCACCTTGAAGCTTCATAGGTATTGTTGTCACTGAGGAGCGTAGCAATGTTTATTTGCTGTGTTTCTTTTTGTCAGGGATAAAATATATATACTTTTTGTGTCCCAGCTAAGTAACAGGAGCAGAAGAAGCACAAATTCAGCCATTTGGACTCAGCTCAGCCACTACAGAGGAAACAATGACTTCAACACAAAAGGTGAGAAAAATATCACTGTTACACTGTTATTGAAACTGTGTGCACAGTTGGTTGGTTTTTAAAACACCGGTTAACAGCAGCTTTATCTTTTCCATCCTGGGCTCCTATATATATATATATATATATATATATATATATATATATATATATATATATATATATATATATATATATATATATATATATATATATATATGTGTGTGTGTGTATATATATATGTGTGTGTGTGTGTATATGTATGTGTGTGTGTGTGTATATGTATGTGTGTGTGTGTATATGTATGTGTGTGTGTGTATATGTATGTGTGTGTGTGTATATGTATGTGTGTGTGTGTATATGTATGTGTGTGTGTGTATATGTATGTGTGTGTGTGTATATGTGTGTGTGTGTGTATATGTATGTATGTATGTGTGTGTATATGTATATATGTGTATGTGTGTGTATATATGTGTATGTGTATATATGTATATATGTGTATGTATATATGTATATATGTGTATGTATATATGTGTATGTGTATATATATGTACACAGAATCTACATTCAAAATCAAAAACCACAGAAGTTACAAGAAAATACAAAGATGATATTTTATCAGCACACATTGAAACAACAATATCAGTTGAACTTGCAATTTCTTAAACTCACAATTTTTTTTATGACTAAAAGATTTTCTCCGCTGATCAATATTTTTCATTAGAACTCCCATTTTAGCACATCATTGTAATGTGACACTATCACCAGAAGGTGATGGAAACACACCAACAATGTGTATGTTGTCACATTAAATTCCACTGACGGAGGGAGTTTCAGTTTGTTCCATGACTGCATTTCACTCACTGCCTCTGTTTGTATCTCTATCACTGCAGGACCAACATGAGGCGAAAAGTCAGCGCTCTCAGGACAAACCTCACAGAAGAAAGGGAGAGAGAACATACAGCTGTGATGAGTGTGGGAAGGATTTTACCCGGGCTGGAGAATTAAAAAGACACCAACTCTTCCACAGTGGAGTTAAAGCGTACAGCTGTGACTTGTGTGGCAAGTCTTTTACCCTGGCTCAAAGCTTAAAGACGCACCGACTCATCCACAGTGGAGTTAAACCGTACAGCTGTGACTTGTGTGGAAAGTCTTTTACCCTGGCTCAAAACTTAAAAACACACCAACTCATCCACAGTGGAGTTAAAGCGTATAGGTGTGAATTGTGTGGAAAGTCTTTTACTCTGGCTGGAGGTCTAAAGAAACACAAAGTCATCCACAGTGAAGTTAAACCTCACAGCTGTGAGTTGTGTGGAAAATCTTTTACTCAGGTCGGAGGTTTAAAAATACATCAACTCATCCACAGTGGAGTTAAACCTTACAGCTGTGACTTGTGTGGAAAGTCTTTTACCCGGGCTGGATGCTTAAAAACACACAGACTCATCCACAGTGGAGTTAGACCGTACATTTGTGACTTGTGTGGAAAGTCTTTTACTCTGGCTCAAAACCTAAAAACACACCAACTCATCCACAGTGGAGTAAAAGCACACTACTGTCACTTGTGTGGAAAGTCTTTTAATCAGGCCCAAAACTTAAAAACACACCAACTCATCCACAGTGGAGTTAAACCTCACAGATGTGACTTGTGTGGAAAGTCTTTTACCCTGGCAGACAGCTTAAAAACACACCAACTCATCCACACTGGAGTTAAAGCATTCAGCTGCAACTTGTGTGGAAAGTCTTTTACCCATCGTCAAGGCTTAAAATCACACCATATCATCCACAGTGGAGTTAAAGCACACAGCTGTGAGTTGTGTGGTAAAGCTTTTGCTCAAAATAGCGACTTACAGAGGCATCTAGTTACTCACTCTGGACTTAAGGCCTACAGCTGCGACTTTTGTGGGAAAAGTTTCAGTGAAAAAAAGTACCGAAATATTCACCTACGGATTCACACTGGAAATGATGTTTACTGCTGTGATCAGTGTGGGAAACCATTTACAACAGATGCACAGTTACAGACGCATATGTTTAGCCACACTGAGGAGAGACCACACAAATGTGACCTGTGTGAGAAGACTTTTAAATCTCCACATCACCTGAAAAAACACCAACAGATCCACACCAGAAAATAACTCTACAAGTGCAGTTACTGTGAGGATGTATTTATTTTTATCTTGTAATTGTAACCCGAGTGTTCTGAACAAGTCTGATCAGTAAACTTATGGAATTATAGTGAATGAACTGTTTGGAAATGAAAGAGGCATTTTCGCCCAGTAAGCTGAGTGTTATAATGTAAACAGTGAAATGTAATTTGATATTGGCAGAGATAACTTATGCTGTCTTTGCTCAGAAGTAGAGCAACGCAGATGGATCCAGTTCTCAGCCCTGTCGTCACTGTGGTGGTGGGAAAGCGTTTCTCTGTGACCTTTGGGAAAACCTCCAATCATGAACGGGACCTTAAACCACATCAACGTAGACACACTGGAGACAAAATGAACTACGGCAAAGAATGTGGGAGAGGCTTCCACACACCAAGTACATTAAAATACATGAACTCCTCCACAGTGGGGTCAAAAAGTCCATCTGTGACCAGTGAGGGTCATCCTTCACCACAGCACATGAGTTTAAAGAAAAAGCAATAAGCGAATCCACACAGGAGAGACACCATACAAGTGCAGACACTGTGACAAAAGCTTCTCACAATCAGGTCATCGTAACAAACATGAACGTACACACATGGAAGTGAACTTCAGCTGTGACCAGTGTGACAAGAGCTTCAGGAATCTCAGTTCATACTCCAAACACAAACGATCCCAGACTGTAAATAAACTGTTTCACTGTGACTAATGTGCAAAAACATTCACTTCATTATTTGCTCTGTGCAAACATCAGCCTGATCATGCAGGACTGAAATCACTGGATCACAATGAATCTGAAGAGAGAGAAAGATCCTCTTCTGGTTTCAGGGTCAGACTTAAAAACCTTGAGATCAGGCTCCACAGAGTTCAGATGGAATCTCCTGTAAAGCGTGTCAGCTGATGTCACACTTGGGTTTGATGAGGTAGCTCTGATTTCTGGACCTGCAGTGAATAATACAACTTTTGGTTTTCTCAATAGGAAGATGGCCACGGGACACATCAAACTTATTGGTAATGTCGCAAGAAAAACAATGGTGTGCTTGGTTTCAACATAACTTTATTTTTTCATGAATTATTTACATGTTTCGCTTTGTTCACAGCCATTTACATGTCGAAGAGGTTAACACGTGAGGAGCAGATCGAAATCGTGTTGATATCTGGTGAACGCAGTGAACAGGTCATTGCAGCAGATTTCAATGCAAGGCACCCTACGAGACCATCCATCTCTCATGCTACAGTCAGCAAACTGCTTGCAAAGTTTCGTGAAACTGGTTCAGTGTTGGATTTGCTAAAATGTGGACGCAAGAAAACTGTCACTAATGAAGAAACATCAGTGAATGGCCTAGCTTCATTCAGCAAGAGTCCACAGCGTAGCACTCGCCGCATGTCACTGGAGAATGGCATTTTGGCACATTTTCCTGGAAAGTGGATTGGTCATTGTGGGCCAGTTGAATGGCCCCCAAGGTCTCCCGATCTGACCCCCTTAGACTTTTATCTTTGGGGTCATCTGAAGACAATTGTCTATGGTGTGAAGATACGAGATGTGCAGCACCTGAAACTACGGATACTGGATGCCTGTGTTGGCATTTCTCCTGCGGTGTTGCCATCAGTGTGTGAAGAGTAGGAGAAGAGGGTTGCATTGACAATCCAACATTTTATAAGTGGTCGAACTTGTAAATAACTCAAGGTTACGTTGATACCAAGCAGATGTGTCACATGGCCCTCTTCCTATTGAAAAACCAAAAGTTGTGTCCAAGATGGCCGACTTCTAAATGGCCACCATGGTCACCCATCTTGAGGAGTTTGCCCCCTCACATATACTAATGTGCCACAAACAGGACTTTAATATCACCAACCATTCCCATGTTATTACGGTGTATCCATATAAATGGCGCACCCTGTATATCAAGTTTTGGTTTTTTTTTTGTTTGTTTGTTTTTTTACCTTTGAGGGGTTTTAATTCTCTAAAATGTTATCACTGTTACGTTTTAATCTCTGTTCCCTTAGGACACAGTAGTGTTTAGTAGTTGTACTTGTTACTGTATTATTCAAGTTATAGGAATGGAATGTCTTCTCTTTTTTACCAAACTGATGTTGTATCAAAATTACAGATATGGATATGTATATTAATTTCTTTTATTTGAACTTTCTTAGTCTTTCCAAAATTAACTATTTATCTTCATTCATTTAACCTCAGTTAAATTTCATCCTTCATTCATATTTAATTTTTTTGCTGTAATAATCCCTTCTCTTAAATCATTTTCTCCCAAAACTGCAAAAAAATTCACAGCAGTCTTTCTCAAAACTTCCAAAATGAACAAAATCTGTCAACCTGCTTTGAAACAACCCCTGCTATGACTTTATGTTCAGAAACAAGAGACTTAAGCGAAACTGTTTTTTTCCAGTACTTCCATGTAATACCAGTTTGTACCAGAAGATGACCAGTGAGTCAGTGTAACCTTTGTTTAATTAGGCAAAGAACACATTCTTATTCACAGTGGCAGCACAGAAATGTTGAAAGTTAAAAACAGCAGCACACATCTGGACCATTTTAAAGATCAAAGGTGACTACTTTTAGTTAATTCAAATTCTATTATACCTCTATTTTTTGCTCCTCCTTTAACTTTAGTGTATTTACTGTGTCCTTGAAGTCCGCATCTTGTTTTGCAGCTGTTTTCTTGTTGATTTGAAGTTTGTGTTATGAAATCCTGATAATGTTAAAGCGTTAGTTATATTTGATGAACTCTGTGTAAAGTTTCTCTTATTAAACAGTTTGGTGTGGAAAAACAAAGAAATGGTCTCACAACAAGTAGTTTGAGTCATGATTTCAGATTCAAACTAAATTAACTGTTTTCAGTGGTGCATGTGGAGGTTTATCAGAGGAGGAGACTTGGCTGTTCTCCACTCACACAGAACAGGGTTCTTGCAGCTCATTAAAAGCTCTGAAATGATCTTCAAGGACAAAAATTTTGATTTTTCTCAAAAACGTGCTGTGGGCATGAAGTTTTCAGACCGTGTGTTTAAGAGTTATTGTTGTTAACATCTCACACATTCCAATAAATCAGATGTTCCTGCATTGCAACAGTGGTTTGCAGATATATTCTCCCTCCTGACTGTCTGCAGGACTCTCATGGTGCACCACTTTGAAACGCGGCCTGGCGTGAAAGTATGTTCATGGCCCTACATGTTGCCTGAGCACAAGAGACAAATTGTGCAAAAGGAATTGGCTGAAATTGAGAAAATGCTGTTGCCTTAGGAGGAAATGAGGATTTGTTCCTCAGTGTTTGGTCTGTTTGCCAGCTGATTGGTCCCAGCTGTTGAGAGGGGCCGGTTGTCCTTAGGGTGCTTCCAGATAATTAAGAAGTGATCGCGCGGTTTTATACGGTACTATGATGATCAATGTTCCCTCTAATTTTTCATGTTTCTGAGCGAACGCACAAAATCCCTGAGCGATCCCTTGGACCACTGTGAGCAACAGCAGACGTGTTCACACCAGTTTCGAATCCATCCAAGTTACATGGTTTATTAAAATAATCATATTACAGCATTTACAGTTATGTTAGACTACTTTTAACTATCTGCTTTAGCCCACTTACAATGAAAATTTAAAAAAAAATCTTATTCATGACCTGTGTAATAAGTTAATGCTATTGGAAGTAAAAATAACTAACTCCAATTTTGAAAGCACAACCTTTTTTTTTTTTTTTTTTAATGAAGCTCTGTCCTGTATAATGAGTCTGTGTTCTGGGAGAGAGTCCTGTAACTCTGTCTGCAAAATACAGTACAGAAAGACCAATGCTGGGCAATTAATTATATAGTTATAAAGTTACTGAGTTTTGCAAACAACAAAGTTTTTTGCAGCTGTTTACCTAAAAATGCAGCCAATGCGTTTTTTTAAACAAACATTTCAAACTATTTAGAGAACAATCAGGTTTTCTGCATCAAATCTCATGCCACACTAATTATTTGTGCCACTCCAAAAAAATAATTTCTGCCCACTATAAGATAAAGGAGGACATCAAAAGCCTGATACCTGCAGTCCTGACAACAGGGGATGTATCACTCCTGTAACATTTAGCAGTCACCTCTGACACACACAACAAAACTATTGACTACACTACACGTCGCAAATCTCTCACATCTCAAAACACAGCCCTCACTCCTAAAACTTCCTCCTGTTTTTTAACAACTAAATGCCACATTGATGCATTCTCAATCATACAGGTAAGTAAATCTCCAAAAGTTGATTCTGTTCATCTGGACATAGCGTTTTGTGGGAGAAACGTTTCGTCACTCATTCAAGTGACTTCTTCAATCTCAGCTGACTGCAGGTTTCCCCAATTGTATAAACAGTACCCAGATAGCAAGGAAACATTGAAACAATGTTGAGTCAATATCAGGCGACGTCATTGAATCAACGTTGAAGTGTGACGTTGACCTAACGTCACTCTTGCACCCTTTTTTAATGTTGAAACAATGTTAGGTTTTGATGTTGAATCAATGTTGAAACCTGACATTGATTCAATGTTATATTTTCTAATACTGTTGACATTGAAACAATGTCAGATTATGATATTGAAACACTGTTGAGCTATGGTGTTGATTTTCCACCTCTTTCGCACAGTTGTTTTTCATTAAAACAACAGTTAAATCATGACTGGAAATCTACCTTTCTTTATAGGTATTTTAACCAATGCTAAACTACTGCATGTTTCCATCAATACTTAAAGCACCTAAACACATAATTGTACTTATTCCTGGACACCCGTTATTAAAAAAAAAGTCTCATAATGTAATATCCTAAAATAAGAAAGCATTGCATGTGATGTAACAGAGAAAAAAACTAAAAAAAAAAAAAAAGGTCAATAGACATGTTTCGTTTGCTAAATACTTTATTAAAAGACATTTTCCTATTTACATTTATATGTTTCACATAAGTTTGTAATTTTTACTCCAGGATGGGGATGGATGATGTGCGTCCTGTGCCACCCATACGATCTGGGGCGTATCGGAGCCATTTCTGGACTGCTTGTGCAAAGACAAACTCGGACATAGAGTTCGCCCCTAACTGCTGCGTCAGGCCATCTAGGACAAAAATACACACACACACAAACAAAAAAAAGTGAATTAGAGCACATGAATAAGCTCTTGTTAACTGTCTTCAGCGGGGAGAAAGTATGTAAACTCCTAGGCTGATAAACATGAAAGTCACCAGGCGTAAATCTGCAAACTGCCGCATTTGATTCCCAAAGAGCTATGAGTGGAAAAAGTGATAAGTCTTAGCATGGTGTGCCGTGTATCCTTTAAAACAAAATAAACATGGGGTCCTCGGGCTGTACAACCCGAGGACTAAACAAGCTGAAGACCAAAGACTCTATCTCCAGATTAACCAGACATGAAAGTCTTGTTATTAAAAAAAGACAAAGTAATATAGCAAAAATCGGACATAGGAAATGTGAAACACACCCAGCACATCAATTGATCCCTTTAATGCTCACTTTAGGCTTATAAAACTACAATAAACGGCACAACTTACCAAATATGCATCTGCACAGCGCTGTATCTTTAAATGCCCTTTTTTGCTTTGTCTGGTCCTTGGTTTTTTTCCCTGCCCAGTTTAGTACCGAGGCCAGCTCGTTTGTAATGGCATAAGCCATTACACGGCGGACTCGCACCTCCAGTGTGGTCCCTCCAATCAAGGCAAAGCGTCTCACCTATAGACACATTTTAAGAGATGGAATTAGTGTCTCATGTCTTAAATGTGTACGCAAGTGCTTGTGTGTGTAATCAACATGCTGTCGTTATGCATTTAAATCACATCTGACAGCTATTACACTTTATAGTTACAAAGTGTACATAACCTTTATATACTTACCATTGTCTTATTTGCCTCTTGTGATTGAAGAGCTTCATCTGCATTGTTTAGCTCCTCAATGTTGTGCAAGGGCAAATCCAGAGGCAGTACCCCAGCATCTAATCTTCATTGCAGCCAGTATTGCGGATGGCTCCGACCTCCTCACGGAGTTCGTTAACTGCTCTGGTCCGATCTGACAGCGTAGTTAACATCTTTTGTGAGGTCGCATCTGTTTCAAAGAACAATTCCAGAAAGATTAATGGCTTAAGCCTTAAGCAGTGAGAGGCGAAAAACTAATATATCCATAAGTGACGGTGTAACATTCTGCATTCAAGTATAAGTTGTTCTAAATGCTAAAAGTGTTTACTAGTTTTTGCCTGTCACATATATTTGATATTTGTATATGTAGCTTGCCATCACCAGTGTGTGAATGGGTGGATGACTGAATGTGTAAAGCGCTATGGGGTCCTTAGGGACTAGTTAAAGCGCTGTACAAATATAGGCCATTTACATACCATGTAAAATCTGAAATTCCAAGATTTTCGAACTTGCCTTGTAATAGTGGCCTCACAGAGTCTCTGGAATATACAGAAAACAAACCACAACAAGATGACATTCAGGAGTATAAATTGGTGTTTTGAAGATAAGAGCACAATGACATTGTGATTCAGCTTTAAAACAATTTTAAAAGCATACCATCTATAGGGAAGGCCTCGACATCACACTCTGCATGCTGGGGAGATCGCAAAGCTGTGTCGTTTTGTGTGTTCTGCCAGAGTGGCGAAAGGTGCCGGAAGCTGGGCGTATGGGCTCAAAATGTGGTCATAAATATTTTGTACTTGTAAATCAGTTTTGTACTTGTAAATCAGGATTTGTATGTGTAAAAAGAATTTGTGTGTGTGTGTAAAAAAGATTTGTATGTGTAAAAAGAATTTGTGCGTGCGTAAAAAAGATTTGTATGTGTAAAAAGAATTTGTGTGTGCGTAAAAAAGATTTGTGTGTGTAAAAAAGATTTGTGTGTGTGTAAAAAAGATTTGTGTGTGCGTAAAAAAGATTTGTGTGTGGACTTAGCCAAAAAACCCCTGCAAGTTACAAGTACGCATTTTGACCCTATTTTTCTTCCTTTCATCTGATTGGTCAATGTCATGTCAATCACAAATGTAACAATCCAATCAGAGAACAGATGGGTTTGCCTGTCGGAGGGGCACTTTTTTGAACTTTTTTGGGGTCATTCGTGATGAGCTAAGATACCAACGATGCCTATAGGATAAGACAGGTCCATTTCACTATAGATGCCCTCCAGAGCAAGATTAGCCAGACTCTGCAGGAACTGGAAACCCTTCTACCCTCTCCAATCAAGGTCACTCTTTCGAGGATGCCAATTAGGGCTGCACGATTTTGCATAAAATGAGAATCACGATTTTTTTGCTTAGAATTGAGATCACGATTCTCTCACGATTTTCTTTTCCAGTATAAATATTTATTGCGCTTATTAACTGCACATCAACTTCGTAACAGTTGAGACTGAACATAAAAACAATAAATAAACATAAAAAACAACAAATGTTTGGTCAGATGATAAGTAATAGCCTCCGTAATTTCTTTGTGCCTGCGGGAGTTCGACGGGTATGGGGAAGCGCTGTATAAGGTTCCCGTTATTGATGTTTGGGTGGTTGACCGGGACGGATTTTCTCCAGTCACTTTCTCGTCATCCCTGACGTGTTCTCCGTTGTTTTTTCCCTGCCAATTTTAGCAGCTAGCTTCTGTATCACGTGGTATAAGTCTCCGCCCTTGTCATTTGTTGAGCAGGAAGAGTGAGCGCTTGTTTTCATGCAGATTACGTCCCGGATCAAAATGCGGTACAATCGTCGTCTTTTTTTTTTTTTTTTTAAATCGTTGTCATTTGGAAATGAGATCGCACATAAGTATGAATCGAGATCGCGATTTTCTAACGAATAATCGTGCAGCCCTAATGCCAATGTTCACATTTTGGACAGAGAGGACAGATGGTTTGAAAGAGGAGTGAAAGAAGCCATTTACGTCCACTGTGAGCGACCATCTTTGAACAGAGGCGGTGGTTTACGACACCAACTGTCTGCCATCTATAATCCATTTTTGAGATCCCTTCCCAGATGCCTTAACGCCCACTCACATCCTAGAGACAAGGAAGTGACACAGAGGTTGTGGAAAAGTGGGTGAGGAATTTGTCTGACAGACAGCTCACCCAAACAGAGAAAAACATCCTTGCTAAAGGGTTGAATTTTGCTGTCACACCGAGACAAATCCCGATAGTGGAGCTGATCACAACCACAGAAACAGCAATTCGTAACAACAATATTGCAGAAATGGAAGCAGAGCAACTATCGACGAAAGTTTAGGCCTGTCTCAGCAATGCAAAGCCCCCAGCATCCAACATCACCATGGAAGAGAGGAAGGGACTCACATCACTTAGTGATGACAATAACATTATCTTCCTTCCAGCAGACAAGGGTAGGTGCACAGTATTGCTAAACCAGAAAGACTATCAGAGAAAATGTTGTCACTACTCAGTGATGAAAATACTTATGAGCCCCTGAAACGAGACCCAGGAAGTGGCTACAGGAAGAAGGTGATAGACTATCTGAAACAGTTAGAACAAGACAAGGCTATTGATGGGACCTCATATCACAGACTGTACCCAGGGGAATCTACACCAACTCTATATGGTTTACTGCAAATACATAAACAGGGTGCACCTTTAAGACTGATTGTCTGCACGATCAACTCTGTCTCCAAGTTTCTGGCTTCGATCCTCAACCCACTGGGGGGCAGCTCTGAACACCACATCCAGAACACCCTGAGTTTTGTTGAGAAGGTGAGAGATGTCATTACAGAGGCAGATGAAACCAGGACGTACCACAATTCACGGATCACATTAACTCAGTGGACCAACACATCAAATTCACCAGGGTGATATGAAAAGTGGCAGGTTAGCCCTCTTAGACTGTGAGATTTGCATCAGTAGTGGGGGACATCTAAAACCTACCCATACGGATCAGTATTTAAGGTTTGACAAACTGGGTGTCATTAGGATGCTACAACACAGAGCGAACACCATCCCCACTGACACAGTGGCCAGGGAGGCAGAAGAAGACCACATCAAGAAGGCTGAGTAAATGTGGTTATCCCAGCTGGACTTTTGTCAAAGCTGGAAAGGCACCTAAAGAAAGCGCCAGCCGATCCAGGAGAGAAGGACGACCGCTGCCCAAGCGAAAACCTGTAGTGATCCCATACGTGTCAGGAGTATCTGAGCAGTTGAGACACATTTTTTCTAAACACCGGGTCTCTGGGGCTTTTAAACCCCCAAAACAAGCTGCGCCAAAAATTGGTCCACCCCAAGGATCGGGTCCCCCGACACAAACAGGGTAACATAGTGTACGCTAAGCTGTTAAGTGCCAGGAGGATTGCCAGGATTTATACATCGGGGAAACCAAACAACCTCTGGTGAAGCGGATGGCACAACACAGAAGAGCTACCTCGTCAGGCAAGGACTCTGCAGTCTATTTACACCTACAGGCCAGTGGACACTCTTTCAATGATGAGGATGTAAACATCCTGGACAGGGAGGAACGCTGGTTTGAGAATTCGCCTCAAGGCGCTTTATAATGTATAGTAGATCATACAATAATAGATACGGAGAAAAACCCAACAATCATATGACCCCTTATGAGCAAGCACTTTGGCGACAGTGGGAAGGAAAAACTCCCTTTTAACAGGAAGAAACCTCCAGCAGAACCAGGCTCAGGGAGGGGCGGCCATCTGCTGCGACCGGTTGGGGTGAGAGAAGGAAGACAGGATAAAGACATGCTGTGGAAGAGAGACAGAGATTAATAACAGATATGATTCGATGCAGAGAGGTTTAACACATAGTGAGTGAGAAAGGTGACTGAAAAGGAAAAACTCAATGCATCATGGGAATCCCCGGCAGCCTACGTCTATTGCAGCATAACTAAGGGAGTAGTGCTGGGCGATATGACGATATATATCGTGTGGACGATAGAAAAGTGTCTATCATGCCATTTGTCTTCTATCGTTTATATCGTACTAACCCAAATTTTATAAATTATTACATAAAATATATAATTAACCCTTTACAACCGGTCGGAGCAGGCACGCTCCGTTTTACCTAACTATTTTTAAATCCCTGTAGAACTGGAACCACGTAAGGTGGCGCAATAATTTTTTTTTGCATGTGAAACCGGAGGAGTTGTACTTACATCTTATGCCATTAGCTTGTCCAAGGTCACGGTTTCCTTCCACATATAACTTTGCAAAAATTGCATAAGAAGCACTTGCAGCAACAAAAAGATAATATTCCAGAAACACGCTTTACCGACGTTCATAAGACTTCCTACGTTGGCATATACGTCAGCGCGAACTATCGCACGTCCGCCATTACCTGCCCGAAACCGGAAGTGACGTCATTTTCGCGAAAGGGCCTTATAAGCCTATGTTGGTGTTTTTAAAAGACATGTTTGACTTTATGCTTTTCTGTATCGTTTCTGGGATGCTTAGAACTCAAATTACACTGTTGGAAATAGTTTATTTTGATGCATTATATTATTTATTTTCATTTTCCTGTAGTATATAAAAATTAATGTATCTCAAAAATAAAACTATGAAGACACTCAAAATAAATTTCTCGTGGTTGGAAACTTTTGTATTTACAGTTTTGAGGGATACACCTCTTAAATTTTTTTTAACTAGAAATATATGAAAAAAACGATTTTCAATTTTTTTGTAGTTTATTTTACTACAAGTTTTTGCAATTTATGTAGTTACTATGGACTTAATGCATACATATTATTAAAATTTGGGCTATAACGGTTGTATTGATATATGGAAACTTGAAATATTCCCACAAGTGGCACTACAGCATGTAAAAACATAAAGATAAGCTCTGGCGGACTTGGTTCTATGGTAGGTCTTAAAGGGTTAAATAGCCTGTGGCAAATATATTAGTGTTGTCTTCTCACTATACATGCTTTTAACTTTATGCAAGAAAAAATAAAGTATTAAAAAAATGATATTTTTTGCAAAGAAACTCCGTCTCGTGGTTTGCGAGCTGGTGCTGCTGTACGTGCACCCGGATTTGCGACATACTTTACGGTAACTCAAAACAAAGACTGCACCCTCGGCACTCGCTGTTTACAGACTGCGTACTTTCTAGATGACCACAGGTCAGGTGGTATATCGTGATATATATCGTTATCGTGATATAAAATAATTCATATCGTGATAAATATTTTTTCCATATGGCCCAGCACTATAAGGGAGGATTCAGGGTCACCTGGTCCAGCCCTAACTATATGGGGGGTGAGAGCTGCTCCATCCAAAGTGGGATGGATGCCGTCTCTCCTAACAAGACCAGGTTTCCTCCAGAAGGTTTGCCAATTATCTATGAAGCCCACATCGTTTCTGGGACACCACTCAGACAGCCAGCAATTTAAGGAGAACATGCAGCTAAACATGTCACTCCTGGTCTGATTGGGGAGGGGACCAGAGAAAACTACAGAGTCCAACATTGTTTTGGCAAAGTTACACACCAATTAAATATTGATTTTAGTGACCTCCGATTGGCGTAACCGGGTGTCATTACTGCCGATGTGAATTATGATTTTACTGAATTTACGTTTACCCTTAGCCAGCAGTTTTAAATTTCCTTCAATGTCGCCTGCTCTGGCCCCTGGAAGACAATTGACTATGGTTGCCGGTGTCTCTAGCTTCACATGTCTGAGAACAGAATCACCAATTACCAGAGTTTGACCCCTGGCGGGTGTGTCGCTGAGTGAGGAAAAACGGTTAGACACATGAACAGGTTGGTGGTGTACCTGGGGCTTCTGTTTAAGACTATGCTTCCTCCTCACCGTCACCCAGCTGCCCTCTTTCCCCAGCTGCTTGGGGTCTGCCGGGGAACAGCTAGCGGGGCCTATGCTATCTTCGGCTGCACCAGCTGCAGGGGCCTGGCTAGCTACAGGTGAATGAAGGGTGCGAAGCCGAGTCTCCAATTCAGTAATCCTGGCCTCCAGAGCTGCAAATATGCTACATTTGTTACAGGTATCATTACTGCTAAAGGAGGCAGAGGAGTAACTAAACATCTGACACAATGAGCAAGAAAGTGCAGGAGGGACAGGTGAAGTAGTCATGGTGCTAACGAGTCAGCTATGAGCTAAGCTAAGCTAGCGAAACAGTACAGAGACAGTGAGTGAATACTTTGGCTATAAATTAGGTAGTGAGCACACAGAAAGGGTGCTTTAGATGAAGCACGTGAAGATTATACTATAAAAAAGGAATGTATCAAAGGATTTTAATTAAATTGCTAAGCAGAAAAGCTACTCAGAAACACCACTGTGTTTGAGCAGGAACAGGAAGTGATACTCTACCACAAAGTGAGCGAACACCAAGTGGCAGCGCCACCAAGAGGGGGAGTGGTACTGAACCCAGGGGACAGAATGTTGGTGAGAAACTTAGGCGAGCATGGTGGACCTGGCAAATCATGCTCCTACTGGGAGAAAAGGATATATGTGATCAAGGAACAGGTTTCGGATAACCCAATGTGTGTCGTCCATCCAGAGGGTAATGACCAGGGAAGAACTCGGACCCTGCACCAAAACTTGCTCCTGTTGGTCAATGATTTGCCAGTAGAGTTCCCACCACAACCAACTCAACTAACTTATAGATCAACACACAAACAGGCCAATGATCGAGCGAGGAGTAAAAACAGGCAGGGACAGATAGAAAATGCTCAGGCCTCTGATTTAGATTATTAGAGTGGCTTGGGAAGTGGCTATTGGCTGAGGGTACCACCGACCCAGGCTGAGTCCAGAACAGTAGTCCCTTCCGAAAAACAGGCTGTCAGAATGGAACCAGGGAGGGAGACGCAGGCTTGGCTTGAAGAAAGATCTGTTCAGAGGTGGGTAGTAACGAGTTTACTTGAGTAAGTTTTTGAAAAAATGTACTTTTAAAGTATCCTTTTTGCACAATACTTTTTACTTTTACTTGACTACATTTGTCAAGAGGAAATTGTACTTTGCTACATTTGCAAAATCCGACTCGCTACTTTAAAAAAAAAAATAGTTCAACATATTAGATAACATGCTGCCAGTGGAGTTTCCGGTAACTTTTTTACCAATCAGATGTGGCCATGCAGTCACATGACCAGTTTGAAACTGTGGCGGGCAGAGCGGCCCAAGTGTTTCAAAGTAGCGGACACACAGAAAGAAGAAACACATGAAAACATGGCAGAGCCAGTTGTCTACGTTAGAGCTGAAGAGGATGAACGCCCTTGGCCTCATATACTAAGAATGTTTCTCTTAAAAGCAGTACAAAAGAACAGCTATGTCTTCAGTGCCGGTGTCTTCAGTGAGAGCCAAAACAGACCAACTTTTCAGCGTGAAACAACTCAACTCCTGTAACCTGAGGAAACGCTAAGTTTTCTGTAAATATCTTTTTAGCTGTGGTTAGCTGGATGTCAGTCTTATGTTACAGCAGCTGTGTCGAGCTCGAGCTGCGAGTCGTATTTTCGGGCGCTAAGTTGTAGTGAGATAAGTTTGTGGGTTTTTTGTGCAGCTTCGGTTGTCCTTTTAACTGCTCGCTGGTTAGCTAGCGTGAGCTATAAGCTAACAGCTAGCCTGGTTAATCAGAATCAGAATCAGAATACTTTTTTGATCCCTAGGGGAAATTATTATTTTTTTGTTACAGTGCTCCATTACAAACAAACATTAACAAAGACAGACAATACACTAACTAAGAATAGCACAATATATACAGGCATATATATATATATATATATATATATATATATATATACATAAAGTCAGTTATTAATAAATAGCTGAAAAAGAAACATGTGTAGCTGTTGCAGGAAACAGTGTGCTAAGTGGATGAGTTGTACAGGGAGATGGCCACAGGCAGGAATGATTTCCTGTGTCGTTCAGTGGTGGTTTTCGGTACTGTCAGTCTCTCACTGAACGTGCTCCTGTGACTGACCAGCATGTCATGGAGTGGGTGGGAGGTGTTATCCAACATTGTCTTTATCTTGCACAACATCCGCCTCTCTGACACCACCTTGAGGGAGTCCAGCTCCATCCCCACAACATTGCTGGCCTTACGGATCAGTTTATCGAGTCTGTTGGCATCTGTGACCCTCAGCCTGCTCCCCCAGCACGCAACAGCATAGAGGATCGCACTGGCCACAACAGACTCGTAGAAAATCCTGAGCATTTGCTGGCAGATGTTGAAGGACCTCAGTCGCCTCAAAAAATAGAGACGACTCTGACCCTTTCTGTAAAGTGCTGTTTTTAGCCCAGTCCAGTTTATTGTCAATGTGTACTCCAAGGTATTTAGAGTCCTCCACAATGTCAACACTGACCCCCTGGATTGAAACAGGGGTCAAGTGTTTCCTGGGCTTCCTGAAGTCTACGAAACACTTGACCCCTGTTTCAATCCAGGGGGTCAGTGTTGACATTGACGCTAGAGTTCAACGCACATGCAAATAGCTTGTCTCTACTGCTTTAACTGTTAAAGCAGAGGGCAATACTGCAGCTGACAGGGTTTATTATTACAGCTCCTACTCAAACTGTACAATTGAATCTCAGGGGTTAGAAGTTCATAGGTCACGATGCAGGGTCTCACACTATACGACCTGATGCTTTGATGTGACCTGAGTGCTCAAACTGTGCGTCCATAACATGAAGCTTATCATACAAAATATGCCCCTCACTCTCCCTCTTTCTGTCTTTCACTCACGCACAAACACACACAGACCATCAACTTTGCTAAATTACTAATGAAAAACATTGACCAGGCAGCTGTGATTGAGCAGCAAAGTCCATCGAACTCTTTTCATGGTTGTTTTAGTCGTGATAATTTTGTGAGGCCAGATTGAAAAGCCTCGGATAAGGAAGCGTAGAGCTGCCACCCAGGCAAAAGAAAAATAGAGCTATATCACGTAATAACATGAAAAGTATATTGTTATAACAATATACTTTTAATGTTTGCACAATATACTATCATGTTAGTACAATATACATAATTATCACGTTCATACAATATAAATATTATATTGTTCAAACGTAAAAGGTATATTGCACAAACATGAAAAATATTTTGTTAGAACAAAAAACTTTTCACGTTCTAGCGTGATATAGCTCTATTTTTCTTTTGCCTGCATGGCAGCTCTACACTTACGTCCTCAGATGAGCTTGCCTCATCCTACAAGTTGTGCCTCCATCTGATCCAGATCACATGCTGCACTGCCGTGTTGCTCCACCTTTTCTCTTTCATTTCTGTGTTTGTGCGTGCGCAGTGTAAGAGGATGTGTCGAGGGGCGACAGGATTTCAAACAGGTTTGATTATCTTGCGACCATACAATTGATGATTGGGAGATGGTCGTGAGGTGTTAACTGCTTTTCGTTACCCCATGTATACTACACGATGCACACACGATTGAGGCAAAACACGGGCCGATCCCCAAAACGGTTGCGCGACTGAAATTTTTTTTTGAAAACCTTACATCTTTCCACAGGTCTCCACTTCATCAGACATCACCTAGACACAGAGCTGGATGAGGCCAGCACAAACAGCGACCTAGACTTGATGTTGGTTGATATTTTTTCTAAATGGTTAGAAGTTTTTCCTTTTAGTAAGGAGATACAGGTGCAGCAGCCAGAGTATTGCTAGAAGAAATCATCCCAAGGGTGGAATCTCCAGACTGAGATTGAGACTGGGTGCTGATCAGAAGTCTTCAGAGACCCAGCGAGAAGTAGGAAACACTCATGGCATAGCTGACAGCCCAGGTAGTTGTTGAGGGTCAAAGGTCGTGTGGTTTGGAGACCTACTAGTCATTATGAGAAGATTCTAGAACCAGAGCAATAACCATAAAGCTTCATTGGAATGAGAGGGTGAGGGGTGAAAAGAGAGTGAGTTAAAGGGGTCGTTGGTGTGACATTTCTAATCATTTTATAAATGATATGTCACTGATGTGGGTACAGTAAAGATAATTGTAAATGCCTTTGAGAAGGTTTACAACATTTAAATGGGTCAATTGCCCTACAATAGTAAAGAGTACAGTACACTGCATAGATAGAGAGGAAAGATTGATCTCTTTGTTGTAAATGTAGCTCAGAAGTGTTTGACATATGTTGGCTGTGTGGAAATTCATGGCTACTTCTTGGTTTTACCCCAGACTTTGGGAAGCACTAACACTGAAGTTAGTTTATATTTGTGGTATTCACTTACCTATAGGTACAAATATAGTCACTGTCCTTTATGGCAAACAACTGGACAGGGCAAAGCAAATGGCACAAAGGAGTAATAATAATAATAAGTAGTAATAATAATAATAAAGCGCTTTACAATAACACTATTCATTCACATTCATACACTGGTGGAGGCAAGCTACAGTTGTAGCCACAGCTGCCCTGGGGCAGACTGACAAAAGCGAGGCTGCCTCTCACTTCTGTCAGTGGCCCCTCTGGCCATCACCAGTAGGTGAAGTGTCTTACCCAAGAACACAACGACCGAGACTGTCTGAGGTGGGGCTTGAACCGGCAACCTTCCGATTACAAGACGCACACCCAACTCTTGAGCCATGAGTGTGTGTGATGTTTGGTGAGGCATGTGTGCTTCAATCCCTAATAACACTGGGCATGAGTTTTGTTTTGTTTTTACAGAAACAGTTAATAAATTGGGAAACATAGGTTGATGAATTTAATGATAATGTCACGGTTCTGGGTCAGTTTGACCCAGTATTTTGAGTTGTTATGTTTTGGTTTGTCTTTTGCATTATGGATTGTTTTCTTATTCTCTTGGTGTTGGTGATTGATAGGTTTGTAGCTTGAACCTATTCGCTGGAATGTTGAAGACAATTTAATTACACAGCAAGCAAGACACGAGTAGGCAACGTTCTTTATGTTTTGCGTGCACGGGAGAGAACTGAACAAGCGCTGTTCCTTCGCTTGACCCCAGTTGCTCCTCTCGTCGCTCTCCCGTGACACTGCTCTTTTATTGTGGTTACGTGAATATGCATAGGTTCATTAACATATGACATCTTACATAGTTATACATGTGAACAAAGAATACCTGTGTGTGTGTGTGTGTGTGTGTGTGTGTGTGTGTGTGTGTGTGTGTGTGTGTGTGTGTGTGTGTGAGAATGTGTTTGTGGGGTCAAGATGTGACCCCATGAAGACTCCCAAAAGCTGTCCATCTAAATAAAAGGCACTTAGACTAAAACACGTTTATCCTACCATAAAACAATAAGACAAGGTACGACCTCTCCCATGCTCCAAGAATGCCAGAGTGCTCTGGAATGCACACAAAGTTTGCAGACTATTAAGGATCAAAACCTCTACCACTCTACAACTGATTATAAAACTCTAAGCATATATGGGTAGACATTTCTTAGCATAAATGACAATCACAATACAAATCCAACAGTGATGATGCTGATGGTTATTAGAGTTCCATGTTTCTGTTTATCCGTGTTTAAGGATTTGTTGTCTCATGTATTGTTTGAGTTCCATGTGTTATGTTCTGTCTGCCTCTCAATTTGCCTCTCAGGCTGTGTCCCAATTCAGGGTCTGCACGCTTGAAGTACGCTTTTTAAGTGCGATTACGTCACCGCCACGCGATGACGGCTGTCCCAATTCGAAGTGTACTTCAAATGCATACTCCAAACGCACCGTCGATTTCCCCAAATATCAAGCGTGGTCCGGTGCACGCTTCGTGGTCCCATTAATCCCACAATTCATAGCATGGCGGTGGGTGTGGATAATTTTGCCGCAAAATACGGCAGAAGGGAGCGGCCGAAGAGTGAACTGTCAAAAGTAAGTACTGAATATGATGTCACTTATTTATGTGCGAGTGTTTAATAACGAAGAACATTAAAACATTACTTTTGGCCACATGTCGGCAAAGTTGTGTGACATTAGTGATGTTTGTACTTGTTTTATATATTATATATATATATATATATATATATATATATATATATATATATATATATATATATATATATATATATATATATATATCTATACATATATACAGTGGTGGTCAAAAGTTTACATACACATTACACTGAGCTACTCTGATTTTTCTCTGATAGAGTGATTGGAACAGATACTTCTTTGTCACAAAAAACATTCATGAAGTTTGGTTCTTTTATGACTTTATTATCGATTAACAGAAAAAAGTGATAACATCTGCTGTGTCAAAAATATACATACAGCAGTGCTAATATTTGGTTACATGTCCCGTAGCCATTTTCACTTCAATTAGGCGCTTTTGGTAGCCATCCACAAGCTTCTGGCAAGCTTTTGGTTGAATCTTTGACCACTCCTCTTGACAGAATTGGTGCAGTTCAGTTAAATTTGATGGCTTTCTGACATGGACTTGTTTCTTCAGCATTGTCCACATGTTTTCAATGGGGTTTAAGTCAGGACTTTGGGAAGGCCATTCTAAAACCCTTATTCTAGCCTGATTTAGCCATTCCTTTACCACTTTTGATACATGTTTGGGGTCATTGTCCTGTTGGAGCACACAACTGCGCCCAAGACCCAACCTTCGTGCTGATGATTTTAGGTTATGTTGAAGAATGTGAAGGTAATCCTCCTTCTTCATTATCCCATTTACTCTCTGTAAAGCACCAGTTCCATTGGCAGCAAAACAGCTCCACAGCATAATACTCCCACCACCATGTTTGACTGTAGGCATGGTGTTCTTGGGGTTAAAGGCCTCACCTTTTCTCCTCCAAACATACTGCTGGACATTGTGGCCAAAAAGCTCGAGTTTTGTTTCGTCTGACCACAGAACTTTCCTCCAGAAGGTCTTATCTTTGTCCATGTGATCAGCAGCAAACTTCAGTCGAGCCTTAAGGTGCCGTTTTTGGAGCAAGGGCTTCCTTCTTGGACAGCAGCCTCTCAGTCCAAGGAGATGCAAAACACGTTTGACTGTGGACAATGACACCGGTGTTCCAGCAGCTTCTAATTCTTGGCAGATCTGCTTTTTGGTGATTCTTGGTTGACTCTTCACCCTCCTGACCAATTTTCTCTCAGCAGCAGGTGATAGCTTGCGTTTTCTTCCTGATCTTGGCAGTGACGAAACAGTGCCATGCACTTTATACTTACAAACAATTGTTTGCACTGTTGCTCTTGGGACATGCAGCTGCTTTGAAATGGCCCCATGTGACTTTCCTGACTTGTTCAAGTCAATAATTTGCTTTTTCAGATCCATGCTGAGCTCCTTTGACTTTCCCATTGTAGTGTTTGTGGGTGTTTGTATCCAATGAGCCCTATTTAACTGGCCTAAGAGAAGTCACCAGCTGTAGTCACTCATAATCACTCACAAGAAGTTAAGAGGCCATGCTATGAAGCTCAGTTCACTGACAACTTTCTAAATCAGAAAAATTGCTAATTCATGGTGCTGTATGTATATTTTTGACCCAGCAGATGTGATCACTTTTTTCTGTTAACCCATAATAAAGTCATTAAAGAACCAAACTTCATGAATGTTTTTTGTGACAAAGACGTATCTGTTCCAATCACTCTATCAGAGAAAAATCAGAGTTTTAGAAGTAACGGGACACTCAGTAGAGCCATTATATTATATTCTTTACAAGTGTATGTAAACTTTTGACCACAACTGTACATATATATATACACACACATATATATATATATATATATATATATATATATATATATATATATATATATATATATATATATATATATATATATGTATGTATATATATATATGTATGTCTCTGGGACATCTTTACACAGCCTGCACCTGGGGTCTTGCCTGGTGTGATAGACCCCAGCCTCTATGGATCTTGTACTCAGAGCTTGTTCTTGTGCTGCCATGATTAGTGCCTCTGTGCTGTCTTTCAGTCCAGCTTTGTCCAGCCACTGGTAGGATTTCTGGATATCAGCCACCTCCTCTATCTGTCGGTGGTACATACCGTGCAGGGGCCTGTCCTTCCATGATGGTTCCTCGCCTTCCTCCTCTTTCTTGGGTTTCTGCTGCCTGAGGTATTCACTGAGCACTCGGTCAGTTGGGGCCATCTTCGTGATGTATTCGTGGATGTTTCTTGTCTCATCCTGGACTGTGGTGCTGACACTCACCAGTCCCCGGCCTCCTTCCTTCCGCTTAGCGTACAGCCTCAGGTTGCTGGACTTGGGGTGAAACCCTCCATGCATGGTCAGGAGCTTTCTTGTCTTTATGTCAGTGGCTTCTATCTCCTCCTTTGGCCAGCCTATTACCCCAGCAGGGTACCTGATCACGGGCAGGGCGTAGGTGTTGATGGCCCGGATCTTGTTCTTACCGTTCAGCTGACTCCTCAGGACTTGCCTGACCCTCTGCAGGTACTTGGTGGTTGCAGCTTTCCTAGCGGCCTCTTCATGGTTCCCATTTGCCTGCGGGATCACCAGGTACTTGTAACTGTCCTCTATGTCTGCAATGTTGCCTTCTGGTAGTTCAATCCCCTCAGTTCTGACTACCTTCCCTCTCTTTGTTACCATCCGACTACACTTCTCCAGTCCGAACGACATTCCAATGTCATTGCTGTATAGCCTGGTAGTGTGGATCAGTGAATCGATGTCTCGTTCACTCTTGGCATACAGCTTGATGTCATCCATATACAGGAGGTGGCTGACAACCGCTCCGTTTTGTAGTCTGTATCCGTAGCCAGTCTTGTTAATGATCTCACTGAGGGGGTTCAGGCCTATGCAGAACAGCAGTGGGGACAGAGCATCTCCTTGGTAGATCCCGCACTTGATGGTGACTTGTGCTATGGGCTTGGAGTTGGCCTCTAGTGTTGTACGCCACATCCCCATTGAGTTCCTGATGAAGGCTCTTAGGGTCCTGTTGATCTTGTACAATTCTAGGCATTCCAGTATCCAGCTGTGGGGCAGTGAGTCATAGGCCTTCTTGTAATCAATCCAGGCTGTGCGCAGGTTGGTCAGTCTGGTCTTGCAGTCTCGGCTGACTGTTCTGTCTACCAGTAGCTGGTGTTTTGCGCCTCTGGTATTCTTGCCAATCCCTTTCTGTGCCCCGCTCATGTATTGACCCATGTGCCTGTTCATCTTAGCCGATGTGATGCCTGACAGGAGCTTCCATGTAGTACTGAGGCAGGTTATTGGTCGGTAGTTGGATGGGACCGGTCCCTTCTTGGGGTCCTTGGGGATCAGGACCGTCCGACCTTCGGTTAGCCATTCCGGGTGTCTCTCGTTAACTAGCAGCTGGTGCATTTGTGCTGCCAGACGCTCGTGGAGTGCAGTCAGCTTCTTCAGCCAGTAGGCGTGAACCATGTCGGGCCCTGGTGCTGTCCAACTCTTCATACTGGAGACCCTTTCTTGGTTGTCTGCCATTGTGATGGTTACTGGACCCTGTTCAGGGAGGTTGCTATGGTCTGCCCTCAGATCCACTAGCCACTGAGCATTGCCGTTATGGGTTGCATCCTTCTCCCATATGCTCTTCCAGTATTGCTCCGTCTCCAGCCTTGGTGGTGCTGTTCTCTTATTATTCCCTTGCCACTGAGAGTACACCTTTGCTGGTTCTGTGGAGAACAGCTGGTTTATTCTCCTGCCTTCTATCTCTCTGGTGTACCTTCTCAAGCGGCTGGCCAAGGCTGTGAGTCTTTGCTTGGCAGTTTCAAAGGCCTCAGATATGGACAGCTTGCTGTATTTCTTATGCACCTTCTTTGTCGCGCCTTTCTGCAACTCCATTAGTTGGCTAACCTCCCTCCGTGCTACTTTGATCTTGCCCTCTAGCCTCCTTCTCCATGGAGGGTACTGCCCCTTGTGGCTGTTCAACTTGTAGCCAAGCATCTCACTGATCACTGCTGCCGTATTGTAGATCAGCTTGTTAGTGTCGGTAATCGTGGTTGTAGGTATCATCCGTAGTCCTGCATTAACATCATCTAGCAGACCTTCTGAGGGTACTTCACGTAATCTTGGTAACCGGCTACGGGGGATCCAGGTTTCAAGCTTGGGCATGATCCTATCTTTCAGGTCAGTTCCTCTCGCACTCAACGATCCTTCTCCTATCGCACTTGGGGCTATGTACCCAATCTCGGGTGGGGGTGATGATATCTCCCCCCTGACCTGGCGTCCTGACTCCTCCTTGCCGTAGCATTTATGTTGTACCTCGTCAATCTCTAGCTGTGAGAGCAGTCCCTTCTTTCGAATGTTGGAACACTGAGCTACTAGTTGTTTCGCCGTCATTGTGGATGTTGGGTATCGAAGAATCCATAGGTCCCTCATCCTATTCATGTAACCCCTTCCGCCAGGGTTTGAATTAAAATAATGCATTTTTGACGGAGTAATATATTGTCTTGTTAACCATTTATATTGAAGTAGTCGAGATTGCACATTAATTGTCTGACTGTGGGCCAAGGAGCATGATTTATACCACTCGTCATCAGATATATCCGTTTGCAAGTTATTCCTCCAAGCCTCTAAAATAGACTGTGTTGATTCTTTGGAATTTTCCATAAATAATTTGTACAATGCAGAAACTTGGCCTCTCCCATTTAGATGCTTTATAACTGTGTCTAAGCTGTTACCTTGTGTGGTTAAGATAAAATTTCTTACTTGAAGAAATTTAAAAAAATGTTTAACAGGAATAGAAAAAGTACTTCTAAGTTGTTCAAAAGACATAAGCGTATTATTCCTAAATATATCAGACACTTTTCTTATACCTTGATCAAACCAAAATTTGAAACCTGCATCCGCCCTACCAGGAAGAAAATTGTTATTTCCAAATATCGGAGTAAACCTAGACAGTTGTATCATTTCTCCCATGTAGTTATGTATTTCAAACCAGATCATTATAGTGTTTTTTAAAAAAGGGTTCTTAATTTGCTTATTTAATGTCTTCCTGTCGGCTGAATAAAGATATAAGTTAGGGGGAATTTTGATTTCTGTAGACTCCATAAGATAAGATAAGATAAGATAAGATAACCTTTATTAGTCCCACACGTGGGAAATTTGTTTTGTCACAGCAGGAAGTGGACAGTGCAAAAGTTATGAAGGACAATTAGAATAAAATAAAATAAGAATAAATACAGTACACAACTGTACAGAATAGAATAAAAATAGAATACTATATACAGTAGAATAAAATAGAATAAAATATACAATAGGATAAAAATAGAATACAAATGCTATATACAACAGAGTGAAAAATACAACGGTGCCAGAAAGATTATTGCACATTTGTGTTATTGCACATTTGTGGATGTGTGTGTATGATCAGTTAAAGTCTTTGTTGTGGAGTCTGACAGCAGTGGGGAGGAAAGACCTGCGAAATCTCTCCGTCCCACACCGTGGGTGCCGCAGTCTCCCACTGAAGGAGCTGCTCAGTGCTGTCACAGTCTCATGCATGGGGTGGGAGATGTTGTCCAGCAGGGATGACAGCTTAGCCACCATTCTCCTGTCACTCACAACCTCCACTGGGTCCAGAGGGCATCCTAGAACAGAGCTGGCCCTTCGGATCAGCCTGTTCAGTCTCTTCCTGTCCCCAGCAGAGATGCTGCCACCCCAGCAGACCACACCATAAAAGATGGCTGAGGCCACCACAGAGTCATAGAAGGTCTTCAGGAGTGGGCCCTCCACTCCAAACGACCTGAGTCTCCGCAGCAGGTACAGTCTGCTCTGCCCTTTCCTGTAGAGGGCGTCTGAGTTATGAGTCCAGTCCAGTTTGCTGTTCAGATGAACACCAAGGTACCTGTAGCTGTCCACAGTCTCAATGTCCATACCTTGGATGTTCAGTGGTTGCAGTGGAGGATGTTTGTGCCTGCGGAAGTCTACCACCAGCTCCTTGGTTTTACTGGCATTGATCTGGAGGTAGTTCAGCTGGCACCAGTCCACAAAGTCCTGAGTCAGTCCTCTGTACTCCTTGTCGTCCCCATCAGTGATGAGGCCGACTATAGCAGAGTCATCAGAGAACTTCTGCAGGAAGCACTGGGTGGAGTTGTGGGAGAAGTCTGCAGTGTAGATGGTGAAGAGGAACGGAGCCAGAACCGTTCCCTGTGGGGCCCCCGTACTGCAGACGACCCTGTCCGACACACAGCCCTGAGTCCTCACATACTGTGGTCGGTCGGTGAGGTAGTCCAAAATCCAGGTAGTGAGGTGATGGTCCACTCCAGAGTTCTCCAGCTTGTCCTTCAGAACCGAGGGAAGAATAGTGTTGAAGGCACTGGAGAAATCAAAGAACATGATTCTCACAGTGCTCCCAGCGGTCTCCAGGTGAGCGAGGGAGCGATGTAGGAGGTGAATGACGGCATCATCCGCTCCAATGCCAGGCTGGTAGGCAAACTGAAGTGGGTCCAGTGATGAGCTCACAAGGCGCCGAAGCTGAGCCAGGACCAGCCGCTCCAGGGTCTTCATCAGGTGGGATGTCAGAGCCACCGGCCTGTAGCTGTTGAGGTCCTTGGGGCGTGAAGTCTTTGGCACTGGTACAACACAGGAGGTTTTCCAGAGCTGTGGGACTCTTCCCAGCCTCAGGCTCAGGTTGAAGAGGTGCTCCATCACACATAGAAACCCACACTGGAATTTGCTCATTAACAAAATAAAACATTGCCGCTCTGATTTGAGCAGCCCAGAAGTACCACTTTAAATTTGGAAGTTGTAAACCCCCTCTTTCATAAGGAAGGTATAATAATGAGATTCTGAGTCTTGGTCTTCTGTTGTTCCAAATAAAGTTTCGGAATAGTTTTTGCAAATCCAAGAAGAAAGAGTTTGGTGGAGAGAGAGGTATTGATTGAAAAAGGTAAAGATATTTTGGCAAAATGGACATTTTTAGTATATTAATACGACCAATTAAAGATATAGGTAGTTTCATCCATCTGTTTAGCAGTGTAGTAACTGATGTCGTTAAGGAATTATAATTGGATGCCAGAATATTTTCAATTGAGTGAGTTAATTTCACACCCAGATAGGTAAACCCATGTTCAGATAGCAGAAAGGGAGTATTGATTGGAGGATTCTGTCGTTCATTTTTATTCAAAAATAATATTTCGGATTTATCAAAATTTATTTTATACCCCGAAAATGTACTAAATGTGTTAATGAGACTTAATATGGATGGTATTGATTTGTTTAAATTAGTACAGAACAGGATCACATCATTTGCATATAGGGCAATACGGTGGTCAACATTGCCTATTTTAATTCCTGATATGTTTTTATGATTCCGGATTGCCATTGCAAGAGGCTCAATTGCCAAAGTGAACAAGAGAGGCGACAAGGAGCACCCTTGTCTAGTTCCACGATATAATCTGAATGGTGCGGAAAAAAGACCATTAGTTAAAATCTCTGCTTGGGGTTTGGAGTATATCAATTGAATCCATTTAAAAAATCTATTTCCAATACCAAACTTTTTCAAGACTTCAAATAAGAATGGCCATTCAATCCTGTCGAAGGCTTTTTCCGCATCCATTGAGATTAACGCATTGTCTCTGGTCTCTTTTTTCCCATAAATGACATTCATGACCCTCCGTATATTGTGAAACCCCTGTCTCCCCTGGATAAAGCCATTCTGGTCTGAATGAATCATTTTAGGCAACAATGTCTCTAATCTCATAGCTAATAGTTTGCAAAGTATGTTGTAATCATAATTCAACAGTGAAATTGGTCTATAAGAACTACAATGTGTTGCTGGCTTATTAGGTTTCAGTAGCAAAGTAATTGTTGCAACATTAAATGAAGGGGGGAGAGACCCAGATTCAAATGATTCCTGATACATATCCAATAATGGCCGGATTAATTTATCTTTAAATATTTTAAATATTTCTATTGGTATTGCATCAGGTCCAGGAGTTTTACCCCCTTTCATGTTCCTTATAGCATTAGTAATTTCTTCTACTGTTATATTAAGCTGTAGTTCATCCATGTCGTTTTCTGGTAGTCTAGGAAAATGCAGTTGATCCAAAAAAATTTTTTGTTTTGATGAAAATGACTTTAAATGCTCAGTTTTGTATAGCTGTTTATAAAAAGTACAAAAAGAGTCATTAATATGTTTAGGGTCAGCTGTGATCTGTCCTTCATCTGTAATTATCGAGTTTATTGTTCTTTCAGCCTGAGCCTGTTTAATACGCCAGGCCAGTATTTTACTTGCTTTTTCACCCTGTTCATAATATGACTGTTTCAATCTTAGTAAACTTTTAGTAGCTTTATTTAATGACAAAATATTAAATTTAGCTCTGAGTTTATTTAACTCTAGAATTAGAGCATTAGATTTGGATATAAATATCTCTTCCTCAATATCTTTTATCTTTTTCTCCAAATGAACCAGTTCCATCCTAGATGCTTTATGTTTAAAGCTTGTAAAACTGATCATTTGCCCTCTCAGGAGAGCTTTAAAGGCCTCCCATTTTATAGTCGCCGTAGTTTGAGTAGTGTTATGAGCAAAGTAATAATTTATTTGCTTTCCAATGTATTCTAAGAATTCTGAATCCTTTAACCAGAAAGATTGCAGTCGCCATCTAGTGATAAATAATGGTAAGTTAGGTAAATTTAGTTGAAGCGAAACGGTAGAGTGATCTGATATGACAATACTATCATACCAGGATTTAGTTACCATGGGTATCAAAGATGCAGAAAGTAAAAAATAGTCAATTCTGGAAAAAGTGCCACAAGTGCTAGAGTAGCAGGAAAAAGTAATCTTATCTGGGTGCATATTTCTCCAAACATCAACTAAATTAAGTTCAGTCATAAATTGTAGTATTTCCTTTCTAAACTGCTTATGAGCTGAATCGATCCCACTTGATTTATCAACACTAGGATAAAGCGTGCAGTTAAAATCTCCCCCAATAACGAGATATCCCGAAAGTGGTGCAAGGGACAAAAAAAGATTTCTAAAAAATGATGGATTGTCATTATTGCATCCATATATATTAACCAAGTTCACTTTGAGTGAGGCTATCTCACATTGAACAATAAGATATCTGCCATAACTATCACTAATGGTGTTAACAAGGTTAAATGGTACTGAGTTATGAATTAGTGTAATTATGCCTCTAGATTGAGAATTATATGAAGCATGAAAAACGTGACCTGGCCAATGTCTCCTTACTCTAACAACGTTATCAGCAGTTAGGTGGGTCTCTTGTAGAAATATTACTTGGGCTTTAATTTGTCTAATTCGATTCATAACTTGTTTTAGTTTAACCAGTTTATTCAACCCTCGAACATTCCAGGAGGTTATATTCAGTTCTGGAGCTGTCGGCATTTATAATAGGAAAGATATAGACATGTACAAATCTGCCCTGAAAAAAAAAAAGAGAAAAGAAAAAAAGACACAATAGTGCAAAAGTAAACAGGTGCGCAGCGCGTATCATTAGAACCCCAAGACAAAACTAAACCAAAGTACGTTTGTGATTCACACTTATGCGCACCCGATCCATCCCAGTTTAAACAAACCCGGCTAATGTTCACGGCTGATCTACCATCTATCATACCTTGCGAGGGAGCAGCCAAACACAAGGAGCAGCCAGAACAAACGAACAAAACGAACGAAAACAGAGCCGCTCTCTAATAATAAAACTAATAAAATAGAAGAGTTAACTAAAAATGGATGGTCAGATATTATAAAATAATAACAGTAAAGTGCCACCACAACGAAAAAGAATTAAATCAGGCCATGACACTTCTATGCTCTAGATATACTTGTTATTCACTAACTATATGGCCTGAAATGAAATTATCCAACATTACAATCATGACAACAGAAGCTTTACCGGTGAGTGAGCATTTGCCTTTCAGGTCGTAACATTCTCTTGTCCATTTGGCTTGAGCTGTTGTACATATGAACTTGCCTCAGATGGATTAACAAAAATATGTCGGTCCCCTTGAAAGGTTATCAGCATCCTTGCTGGGTAGATAATGCCAAAACGGAGGTCCGGAATGCGAAGTGTTAACAGCTGGTTTTTTACTGGGTCAAACAACCTTCGTTGTTTACGGAGCTCCATTGAGAAATCTGGAAGAAACATGACTCTCTTGCCCTCGTAAAGTACACTGCCCTTTTGCCTGGCCGTGTTGGATTTACTGTTGACTTTGAAACATCCCGGGGTCTCCCGATTCTGTGGGCTCGCTCAATCATTATGGGTTCTGGAAAAGATTGAATCCCAAGCACCTCTGGGATCCACTTAGTTAGGAATTTACACATATCTGTGCCCTCTTCTCCTTCAGGGAGACCCACCAAGCGAATGTTATTTCTTCGGCTGTTATTCTCCATCTCTTCTACCTTGCGTGTTAGTGTCTCCAACTTTGTTTCCAAAGCGGTATTCATAGCTTTAACAGCAGCAATGTCGTCCTCGTTTGTTCCAATTCTGTCTTCTGCCAGTGCGACATGGTTTGCCAGAAGTTGTATATCACATCTTGCGGCTTTGATTTCAGCAAGCATAATATCAAATCTTTTCCCAAAGTCTACTTGCATTGACTGAAGTACAGATGTCGGGACAACTTCGCTAGCATTAGCATCCGTAGTTAGCTCATCTTCCGTCATCTCGCTAGCTTGTTGTTCCAGATCTTGAATCAGGCTAGGCTTTTGCTGTTTTGAGTGCTGCTTCGTAGTTTTGGGAGGCATCGGATATATTTTTTCGGATTTGGCACTTCCAGTAAAGTTAGAATTTGATGTAGATTCGATTAAATTAGTAGTTAACTCCTTGAAAGTTAGGAGCGGCTCTGCCACGCGACTGCTCAGCAGCGAACCATAGCGGAAGTCTGGACCAGGATCCTTTTCTACGCAGCTGATGGCTGGTAACTGTGCAGGGGCGGATCTAGCATAGCACTGGGGGCTGTTGTAATGGTGGCTGGGGTTTTGTTGGAGGTTGGCTGGTCTGTTGCCACGGTAGAAGTGATGGACCTAGTGCGGTTGGAGTTGTTGGCTGTGGTGATAGTGTTGGTTGGAGGGGATCTGGTGGAGGTGGTGAAGTTTAGCCAGGGGGGCCGATAGGGCATGAACAGGGAAAAGGGGACACAAAGACATACTTTTCTTTCTTATTCTCATTTAAAATGTCTAGCTTTTAATAAATAATTATCTGAATCTTTCACCCAAAGTTTTAATCTGATGTAAAATGTATAGAAGTCCATTACTGTATATAGTAACTGTAAAGTCTAATATACCCTTGTAAGCTAGTACTTTTTCCTTTGGGAAAGTACCATCTGTGAATTCTGCAATTCTGTTGAAGAAAGATGTTGAATCTATTTAATTATTCTTGAAAAATAATTTATTTCTGTGCATTTTTTTCACACTACATCAAATTAAAGTTGATTACATCGATCAAGCATCATGAGGTGGAGGGTGGGGTGGTTCCCTATTTTCTTTTGCTGGGAGTTTGCAACCCTATTAGATAGGTTGCTAAATATTTCTGCTAAGTACTCTTTAAAATACCAGAATAGGGAGGATGGAGTAGGTTTAAGTTTATTAGATTGATCAGTGTTGCTGAACTATGAAATATTTTGGGCGCATGTATGTATTTTGTACATACAGGTATAACAGAATAGCTTTAGTGTTGTTGTTTATTTAAACTTGAGTATGAACTTGGGAAGCAAGATATTTAAAAAAAAAAACAGTTTTATTGATTAAAAATCGCTATATCGGATTCATATCGGTATCGACAGATATCCAAATGTATGATATGGGTATCGGACATAAAAAGTGGTATCGTGCCATCTCTAGTTGTCACACATGGAAATCAAATGTGTGATAAGCCGCAGGATTCAAACACAAGTATAACTTATAAATACATGTTCATACTTTTATTCCACAATCAGAGAGAAAGAAAAAGAGAGAGAGAGCAGGACAGACAGACAGGTGACAGTCTCAGGTGTATACACTGTTACAAAACAGCACAAGAGAAGGAGGATTTAGTGTTTGTGTTATTACGAGTGCTAAACAAGAAGAGTTCCCAGATGGTACAGTGGACACATGTGTGACTCCTGTGAGCATCTTTCTTTCAGCTTAACGAGTGAACCGTCAGCTCGTGCAAACACACGTTAAAGTCCGTTTGGCTCGACACCACCGAACAGAGGCAGCAATATAACATAGCTAACATTAACAGTGCATTAAATCTTGCTTGTGCCGTGATATTCAGGATTGCAAACCGAGCAGCATCACTGACTTTCAGCTTGTTGTGTTTGTGGATATATGACTGTCTTTAATTATCCATAAAATCATAACATTCTCTGTAAGACTAAAGTCAACTATTGAATGGCATATATTTTAAAGTAAAGGCTGTAAAACGCTGGAAGTACAAACATCACCAATGTCACAAAACTTGCTGACATGTGGCCATCAGTAATGTTTAATGTAAACATTTGCACAAAATTATCCACACCCACGGCCGCGCAATGAAGTCTGGGATATGTTGGGCCACGAAGTCTACACCACCACATCCTTAAAATTCAGGGAAATGAAGGACGCATTTGAGGGCCGCATTTCGAGCAGCCTTTGAATTGGGATAGCCTTCGTCGCGTCGCTGTAACGTAATCGTCCTTAAAATGTGGCCTTTGAGGCTGCAGACCCTGAATTGGGATACAGCCGTGGACACCAAGATACTTGAAGGACTGCACCCTCTCCACTGGAGCTCCATTGGTGATAATGGGCTTGTTGTCTCTGTGCTGACAAATGTTCTGCAGTGATGTGATCTAAACCAGAAACTTTGTATCAGATAACCAATGAATGGCTTCATATACTTCATGTGTCCTTACACTTAGGCTACGTTCACACTGCAGGCGAAAGCGCATCAAATCCGACTTTTCTGACCCTATGCGACCCATATCCGATCATGGTATGACAGTGTGAACGGCACAAATCCGATATTTTCAAATCCAATCTGGGTCACTTTCGTATGTAATACTGAATCCGATACATATCCAATGTTTTAGAAAGCGACTGCTGTTTGAACGGTCATGTCACATTAAATCCGTCTTTTACGTCACTGACAGAAGACAGAAGCCAATTATCGGCGCCGGAGAAGCGCCCGAGAAGACATCGCGAACGCTTCCTGGCCATTCAGTGTAGATGTTAGTGAAACTGTTGGGAAAACAACGTTGGAGAAACGTGAACATTTTATTTAATCTGTATAATCTGCAGATTTTGACAGAAATCTGCAACTATCCTTTGAAGCACCACTCCTCTAAAACAGCAATAAGGATAATTATTAGGTTATCTATATTATTATGTAAATAACAAAATAACTTAAAGAAAAAAATGGGAAACATAAAGTCCGAAGTCTTTATATTAAGGGCCATCAGTCAAACAAACAGAGCGCGTTGTGTGTGACGTCTTCTTTTGTGCATCCGGGCCACTTTGAGCGTTCACACTAGAGCGCGTTTGCTGTAGCATTTTATTTGTAGTGTGAACAAGCAGACAAAAAAATCGGATTGGATCAAAAAATCGGAATTGAGCATTAAGACCTGCAGTGTGAACGTAGACTTATTGTGTCATGACTCATGTCAGAATTGTCCTCATATGGTTCACTTTTTATACAGTTAAACAACACACTGTAATGCTGTCTCTATAATGCTGCAATGTTATCTGCCCCAGACACCTTCAACAGTTGATGGTAGAGATGGTTTACAATTATTAAGAGCTTTCACCTCTTTCCAAAAATCGGTCATATTATTACACAGCATTTTCCTGGCCAACGAATCTGCTCTCAGCATTTTCTCATTTTTAGTTACAAAGCGAAGAGCGTAATTATATCTGGCATTCTAACATTTTTTCTGTTCAAATTCTGGGTCTTGTTTAGGTCTTCGAGCCATTGCCCAACATTTATAAGCAATGCGAGATTAATCACGATACATGGATACATGCTCTTTTCCTGAGTCCTTAGCAATTAGATCAGGGGTCACCAACACGGTGCCCGCGGACACCAGGTCGCCTGCAAGGACCACATGAGTCGCCCGCGGGCCTGTTCTAAAAATAGCTCACCATAACAACTTACCAGTAACCTGCATCTATTTTTATTTTTTCTTGCTATTTTTTAAAATCACAATTGCATTGGTGTCAATTTGTTAGAGATAATTTATTTTAAAAAATGATTATTAAATATTAGATCAGCGCTAGCTGGTCTCCACAGAAACAGTTGCCGTGAAGACCAGCAAAGGTGAGGAGATGAGGAAAACATGGCAGAAAAAAGAAAGAAAACATATAATTTTCAGAGTGAATGGGAGGAAGAGTTCTTTTTTCCCACAAACAGACAAAGAAAGCCATATTTGTCATGATCCTGGGTCCTTTTGACCCAGCGATTTGTGTTTTCTATTATTGTAATTTTGGTTCTGTTCTTCCTCGGTTAGCGTTCATTCTTTTCTGCCCGTGTATCCCTGTGTTTAGTCTGCGTTTTGAGTCTGTGTCATTACGTGTATGTAGTTCCTGTTTTATTGTGAAGGTCTGTGTGTGTCAGTGTGTTCTGTTTACGTTTCCCCTGCCTCGTCAGCGGTGATGTCTTCCAGGTGTGTTACCCTCCTGTTTCCCATCCCCTGATTCCTGGCGTGTGTATTTATAGTGTGCGTTACCTCATCCTCGTTGCTTGTTCGTCTGTGTTGTTTCCCCTCGGTCTCCCTGCGTCTCTCCACCCGTCTCTCTGTGTATATTTCCCCGGACCTCCGTGCATCTTCGTTTCTGGTTTGTTTTGTTAGTTTTGCCCAGTTTAGGTTTTCCTGTTTCATGTCCACCCGCACCGTTTGCTGTTTGTATTTTCTGTTGTCATTAAACTCACGTACACCCGAGCTGCCTCTTCCTGGTCCTAAATAATTCCACACGGCTTGCCCCGACAGACCGTGACAATTAGTGATAGTGAGATGAAGCCTCATGTTGAACTGAAGCTTTCAACCCAATTGGTCGACTCATGGTTCGAAGCATTGTGATGATTCATTTGCTCTACTGCGCCATCAAGTGGACAATTCAAGTGAAGCTCTGTGATCATAATGATGTGTAAACCTCTAAACTGAATAAATAAATTGTTTTCATGGTTATTTATCCCGAATATTGTCTCAGTATGTGTGATACAAAAGAGAAGGTGGAAACTATCAGGACAGAGTTTTGGTACGATTGTGTAACTCTGTCAGTCAGTCAATAGTATAATTCAGATCATAGCAGTACATTTGCATATTTCTATAACTATAAAAAGAAAGTTGACACTTTCGAGACTTTATCTAAGGTGTAAGCATCACAGCAGATGCCTTTGTGTCAACGTAGCTGAGGCTAAAAGAGAAAAACGATTTTATAAAAATATTCAGCAGTAGATCAAAAACGAAAGAAAACCATTAATCAACAAATGAAAATTATCTGATGCTGCTGAATAGAAGCAGAGCAAATTACAGAGGTTTTATTAGAGACACACCTTAGAGTTTTGCAATTTTGCATAATGTTAAAAAGTTTAAATATGTTTAGTAGCCTATTGAACAGCAGAAATTAGGTTTTCTTTTCGGAAGTATTTAAAAGGGAAAAAACAGCACCTGACAGCGCTGTAAACAACGGTAGTCGTATGCGTAACAAACAAGCTAATAATGCAGAAAACAGATTTTTAGACGGGAAACTGTTCTTGAAGTATACTGTGTGTGTGTGTGTGTGTGTGTGTGTGTGTGTGTGTGTGTGTGTGAGAGAGAGAGAGAGAGAGAGAGAGCTGTGCATGAAGTGTGATTTTATCCTGGTAAGAGCAAAACAGCAACAGAAAGAGAAGAGAAATAAAACCTGCAGCTTCAGAATCAGCACAAAAAAGGCGTAAACACGAAGCACGGACCCGCCGACGGATCAGGATCAGTGAGCTGTCGGCTTTCAGCCCCGACCGTGTCCGAGCAGTTTGGAAAGAAAGGCGACATCTCACTGCTTCTAATGCGTCAGCGGGTCCGCGCTTTGAGTTTACGCCTTTGTGCAGAATCGGTGTACCTGTTCTCATTTACTGTTTGGTGGTTGTTGAAATGTAGTAATATTTATATTAAAAATCGATTCAGGATTTTAATGAATCGATATCACGTTATCCAAGCCAGAATCGATTTTAATTGATAATCAAAACCTGCTCCTATAGTAACTGTGTAATCATGCTTATGTACATCTGGATAATGACACAAATAATGACAGAAATCAGATTATAGGATCTGTAGTGTTGTTTATTTATATTATGGTGCTTATCATTTGTGATATTTATTACTGTCTGCATACTTTATTAGGAGAGATGAAATAAAAAAAATCTCTTCCTTGCTGGTTCCATCGAAGAAGAAATGTTTAAGTAACACGTACATAATCCAATTCCACAACACAGTGCGATGGAGAAATCAGCTGTGTTTTGCTGCCCATTTTATTTCGAATCTGTCGCGAACCGGTAAACCAGTCCCTGAATCAGTCACGTGGTACGGACTGCCCGCGAGGCCTCGAACGTCACTGCATACGTAATCAAAGCAAGCCTCGATACGCGCTTCACAAAAACGCCCCCGAGATTACCCGATACACGAGTCGACGCTTCGACACACAGGACACATCGCTAGTGACAATATTAGATGTTCTCAGTAGCAACATTACAGTGTCATGTCAAAGTTGAATTTAATTATTAAAAAACAAATGTGTTTGTTAAGTGTAACATGTGATAATTTGTTTTGAAATGCTGCCAATTTGGTGAAAAGTTATGTAAAATTTGAAAGTTGATTTTTGTATGTTACATACATACAAAAATAATGTATGTAACAGTGCATGATTTGTTAAAATTTGTTAGTGGTAAGTGAAAATGTTGTAGAAGTGATCACTTCAAAATGTAAATACTTGCAGAGATTTATAGAAATAAAGCGTTGCATATTGATATTTATCTGTTTCCTACCTTGTTTCCTACTTGCATTCTTTATAATTATGGTGAAAAATAATTAACATAATTAAGATAAGATAAGATAAGATAACCTTTATTAGTCCCACACGTGGGAAATTTGTTTTGTCACAGCAGGAAGTGGACAGTGCAAGAGTTATGAAGGACAATTAGAATAAAATAAAATAAGAATAAATACAGTACACAACTGTACAGAATAGAATAAAAATAGAATACTATATACAGTAGAATAAAACAGAATAAAATATACAATAGGATAAAAATAGAATACAAATGCTATATTCAACAGAGTGAAAAATACAACGGTGCCAGAAAGATTATTGCACATTTGTGTTATTGCACATTTGTGGATGTGTGTGTTTGATCAGTTAAAGTCTTTGTTGTGGAGTCTGACAGCAGTGGGGAGGAAAGACCTGCGAAATCTCTCTGTCCCGCACCGTGGGTGCCGCAGTCTCCCACTGAAGGAGCTGCTCAGTGCTGTCACAGTCTCATGCATGGGGTGGGAGATGTTGTCCAACAGGGATGACAGCTTAGCCACCATTCTCCTGTCACTCACCACCTCCACTGGGTCCAGAGAGCATCCCAGAACAGAGCTGGCCCTTCGGATAAGCCTGTTCAGTCTCTTCCTGTCCCCAGCAGAGATGCTGCCACCCCAGAAGACCACACCATAAAAGATGGCTGAGGCCACCACAGAGTCATAGAAGGTCTTCAGGAGTGGGCCCTCCACTCCAAACGACCTGAGTCTCCGCAGCAGGTACAGCCTGCTCTGCCCTTTCCTGTAGAGGGCGTCTGGGTTATGAGTCCAGTCCAGTTTGTTGTTCAGATGAACACCAAGGTACCTGTAGCTGTCCACAGCCTCAATGTGCATACCTTGGATGTTCAGTGGTTGCAGTGGAGGATGTTTGTGCCAGCAGAAGTCTACCAACAGCTCCTTGGTTTTACTGGCATTGATCTGGAGGTAGTTCAGCTGGCACCAGTCCACAAAGTCCTGAGTCAGTCCTCTGTACTCCTTGTCGTCCCCATCAGTTAGTGTCTTTACATAATTAGTGTCTTTACATAGAAGAATATCATTAATTATTAATGATAACACATAATTAAAGTTAAATTGAGGAAATTTGTTATTTGAGAAGTGTATGTCAAACTGGTAGCCCTTCACATTAATCAGTACCCAAGAAGTAGCTCTCACTTTCAAAAAGGTTGGTGACCCCTGAATTAGATGTTTGTTTTGTAGTCCATCTTCAGCACAATGTAGTTTCAACAGGCGACATCCGGTGTCACATTGTTACAGAGAAACGAGTGTAAGGCTGTTCCAATTCTCAGCACCGCTCCTCTCTTTTCTTGAGTTTTTAGCAATTCTCCTTCACACGAGGACGTTTTCATCGAGGCCAAAAAAAAAGAGTTTAGGAAAAGGAGATACGCACTAATTTTGAAATTACACCCCGCGTGGTTACGTTGTGCAAGTGCGTCACGTGACCAAACCGAGTAACAAATCACCGCAGAGCCGGGGAAAGGGGGCGGAGAAAGTATGTGTGCAGGAGTGGAGTCGATCAGAGACAGTTGCTTTTTCATTAAGCGGGAGTAAAGTAGTAAACTTACAGGAACATATTGGGATATCTGCATCGATCTGCACACCCTTGTCTCCTGGATCGTTGCTCAGATCAGCGTGAACCACGTGGGTCTCTGCTCCCTGATCTGTTTCTTAAGACTTCCAGCTTCATCACGGAGTTTCTCTCGGCTTGTGGGTTCATCTAAAGGTAAGCACCGAGCTAACTTCAATGTGGGTTCAGTTTATGTTTAGTTTAGCGCTGTTGAGAATAATAGATCGCTTGGTATACATTGGAGTTAGACAGACTGTAGAGTTTGTGATTGCTTGCAACATTAGAATACGGCGGTTTTTAGGGGGTAAGAATAAATACAGAAAAATAGTCTTTGAATATGAACAAAGGGATGGGGTGCAGGGCAGGAGAACAACTAACCCCCACCCCCAGGACACAAAGCCACAGGTACAAGCGTGGGGGAGGGCAATCAGCCTTTACAATAGGACTTCATAGGACCGTCTCCAGATGCATCCAGGGCTGGACTGGGACAAAAAATCGGCCCGTGTTCCTGATTAACTGGCTTGACAGACCACGTGACTTTCGCGCATTGCATGCCGGGAGGTGGTGGCAAAACATTCAAAGTACCGCATTAAATGCAAGCATTTGCAGCACCGCAAAACGTTTATTCTCCGGTTCCAATACCGTCTTGCTTTTTCTTTCCTCACCAAAAAAGGAATGTACAAAACTAAGGAGAACAATGCCGGTCCGTACAAAGACAGACTCGACGGAAAGGCAAAGAAAAGATACGAGGAAAAAATCAAAGGAGGGAAAGGGTCAGACCCTTCCGAGCACACAGAGTGGACAAAAGACGTTAGCGTGCTGCCCAACTTTCACCACGCTCATATTTATTATTATACGGTTCTTGGAGTGAGTGCATACACTCATGAAGTTTAATAACTTCAGGTCACTGCAACAAGCCCAGGTACAGTTTACCGACAGATGGGTACAGGACCTTGAAATGCACCGTGTAGAACGAAAGACCATCGTACAAACAAAGGTAAGTTTACCAGTCTCACAAATCGTCGTCATAAATACACATTCGTTACCGTTTATTAATAGGACCTTTGAGCTCAACGGTAATTAATTAGTAGAGGAAATAATTTCTGGTAGGCATTACAGAAATGTAGCAGTGACAATAATATTGTATGTTGTAATCGCACTGGACAATTAGTGATACAAAACAACAGTTTTATCCTGTTAATAAAAGTATATGTTTTTGTCAATGTACCATGGTAATAACAGAAGCGAAACGCAATATTGTGTCAGGACAATTCACTATTTATGCACAATAAATAAAGGAGCATAGCGCGACCATTTCTGTTCAGCGCCAGACTTGCTTGTAACCTATATCACCAATTATGTTAAGAAAAATGATGTATTAACTACTACAAAACACTGACCTTTGTGGGAATGCTTGGAGCAGACTAACATGTGAGCTGGAGTGTTCTGAGACGTTATATTTGGTATATCCAGACCATCCGTCAGCTCTTACTTCGGAAACATCCAAGGGATCGCTCAGGGAGTTTGTGTGTTCGCTCAGACACGTGAAAAATTAGAGGGAACGTTGCCTGTCACCTCCCTTAAAGTAGGATGTCTGGAGATCTTCCAGTCTACGATGCGTCTACTGTGAAGGTGCAATAACATGGGGCCCACTTATGATAACATTCTACGTGAATGCATACAACTGGTGAACACTAAAGTGAGGAAATAATATTACTATTACTAATGTGATATGATTAATATATAGGAAAAGAAATCTGCCACCACATCATGAAAATAACACACCGGTGGTAAATACACACAGAAATGAACAATTACAAGATTAAGTCTGCATGGCCCACAAGCTCACGCGACTCTAGGATGTCGCTGTCATCTTCCTGCTCCTGAAAAAACATACATACATCCACCTTTTCCTTGTCTGCTTGGAGTAGGTGCAATCTTGCATATCGGTGTCAAATCAGTCAACCATGTGTCCCCATTATCAGTCCAGTCATTCCCCATATGTTTATTGCTGAAAGCACAACTTCATCTGTCGACTTAAGTTTCTACTGCCAGTAGTGATGTCTCGCACTTTTTTTTTTCCACTTCACTCCGCACGCGAGCCTTGTGCTGTGCGCTGGGAAGAGGGGGGAGGGGCAGTAGTTACACTCGCAGTAGCACAGGAACAGAGTGAGACAGAAAGAGAGCCAGGGACAACAACATCACATTAGAAAGGTATAGGAATCAACCACAACTATTTTCAGTTGCAGATGATAAAGGATTCAGAAAGTTTATTCATGGAAGCCCATATGAGAGAGAATATGCATCTTCTTTTTGTTTTCATATTTTAATTTATATTTAATTGTGTTGTGGGTTGCAGCATTTTGTTTTGTTTCACTTTTAATTTGTTTAAAAGGAAAAAGATGAAAATTTAAATAGTTAAAAGTTGGGTTTTGTATCATATGATTAATTTATTACATTTTATGTGGAGTGAATAAATAAAAGTATATTTACGGTGGTCCCTAGAGACGAAGCACGTACAAACTCCAAGGCACGTACAAAACACAACAGAAGTGCTCCAGGATGCTAGGCGCAGTGTAATTACATTTGTAATTCCTTTTGTGCATGATTTTATATTGTTGTTAATAATAAATTAATTAAAGCAACAAAACAACCTCAAGAGCTGGCTGGGAGGCAAAAGAGCCAGCTCTTTTTATTGAGCCGAGATGAAAGAGCCAGTTCTCTAAAAAGAGCCGGAAATACCATCACTAACTGCCAGCAACATGACATCATTTCAAAAAAGAAAAAAGACGAATTCAGAATACCTTGCCGAATCCTTTTAGACAAGGGACTTAGGACTTACTATCTAATCATGTCCCATATAGGTGACTTTCTCCAGAGCCCATTGTAATGTGGAGAAGCTCACTTTACGATCGTTTTTAAAGCAACAGTGTTGTATAGTACTTTTTGTATGTGTTAGTAAAATTATTACATTTTGTGCTCCTTAAAGGTTAAAATATCAATACTACAGTCTAAATATCAGGAGAGCAAATCAATATGTCCTTCTCGTTTCAGAAACATCTAAAGTCAGGTTCAGCTAAATCCTAACCCTAATTTTAGCCATTTCTTTCAAGTTTTCTCCAGAACAAAAAAAATTTGTATCGTCTGCAAACAAAACAAAATTTAACATTTTTGACACATCACAAATGTTGTTTATATATAAATTAAAAAGTGGTCCTAAAATAGAACCTTGAGGGACCCCACATTCTACTTTCATTCTATCAGATGAATTGCCTAAACACTGCATATACTGAAACCTATTATCTAAATGCTTAACCTGTAGTATAGTATTGAACTGCTTAACCTGTTCAATACTATTCCTCTCACACCACAAGTACTTAATTTGGGCTACGTTCACACTGCAGGCGAAAGCGCATCAAATCCGACTTTTTTGACCCTATGCAACCCATATCCGATCATGGTATGACAGTGTGAACGGCACAAATCTGTTATTTTCAAATCTGATCTGGGTCACTTTCATATCTTGTACTGAATCTGATACATATCTGATATTTTAGAAAGCGACTGCTGTTTAAATGGTCATGTCACATTAAATCTGTCTTTTACGTCACTGACACAAAACAGACGCCAATTATCAGCACCGGAGAAGTGCCTGAGAAGACATCGCGAACGCTTCCTGTCCATCGCGTGTAGATGTTAGTGAACATGAACATTTTATTTATACTGTATAATCTACAGATTCTGACAGAAATCTGCAACTATCCTTGCAGATTTCTAAAACAGCAATAAGGATCATTATTAGGCCATATGTAAATAACAAAATAACTTACGGAAAAGTTGGGTCCAAAACAAGTCTTTATATTAAGGGCCATCAGTCAAACAATACTTTTTGGTCTGGGTCTGAACAGACCGCGTTGTGTGATGTCTTCTTTTGTGCATGCAGGCCGCTTTGAGGGTTCACACAGGAGTATGTTTGCTGTCACATTTGATCTGTAGTGTGAACAAGCAGACAAAAAAATCGGATTTGATCAAAAAATCGGAATTGAGCATTAAGACCTGCAGAGTGAACGTAACCTTAGAAATCAAGACGGAGTGTTGCAGAGTGTCAAAAGCTTTTATTTAAATCAATAAATAGCCCTATAGTATATTTATTATTATATTTGCTGGTGAAATGTCTTCAATAGTATTCATTAATGCTATTGCTGTTGATCTGTTCCGTTGAAATCCATACTGACTTTTACTTAACAGTTGTTTTTTTTTTTTTTTTTGTTTGTTTTTCAATGAAATTATCAAATCTTTGTGCAAAGATTTTCAAGCACTTTAGAAAACTGTGATAACAATGATACTGGTCTATAATTATTAAAACTATGTCTGTCTCCTTATTTATAAAGGGGGATAACTTTTGCCACTTTCATTCGGTCTGGAAATACACCCATTATAAAATCAGAGATTAAAAATATAACAAAGAGGTTTGATTATACAATCCAAAGTATTTTTTACGATGACCAAAACCAGTAGTTTTCTTTTTCTTTTGCTTATATAATACCAGTGGATAGTGATTTTCATACAAAACCAACTAAGTATTTAAGAATGCCTCATATGCAGCATTGACGTCATTTACATAAACATCATTCCAATTAGGGCTGGGCCATAATATACCGTTCACGATAATACCAGTAGAAAGCTAGGCAACGATAAGAAAATGACATATCGCGATAGAATATGGGTAAAACATGCATGCGCAGTGCCGAAAAAGCACGGAGAATGCACGGTAACGGAGAATGTGAATGGGGAAAGTAGATTGTTGAATGAAAAGAATGAGCCAGAATTGTTTTGTAAAAATGGTGCAGCTTAATTGGTTTGGTGTTTGTCAGTCAGATACACAAAAGAGCACTTTTTTTTTGTACAACATGCAAGCGGGCCGTCGTTATTGCCGTATTTGTCGGACTAAGGTGCTTGTAAATCTGGGAGTAATCTGGGTCCTAAACTCCGTCCTTTAAAGTCCCGAAGTCAAACGAACATCACTGAGAGTTTAAAACTGCCTAAATTCTTTCACCTTTAATGAAATGATCAACATTGCTACTTTACCAGGTATAACTATTTAGTTAAACGTCCAGGCATCCATGAAAACAGAATTCATTACATTTAACGGGGTTAGAAGTTAGCAGGAAGTTAGCGAAAGTAAGCTCGCTAGTTTCGCTAGTTACCTAAACATGATATAGCATGTTCTGACTGAGAGATTTCTGAAAAAATTCAAATGTACAGCTCTGCTATCACTTCCAACATAAATGGAGACAGGAAACTAAACAGCAGTTACGTTTGTAGGGTTACTGAAGTTGGGCTAGCTGGTATATAATGATGTGCTACGTGATCGCTAGCGACACAGCTATGTTAGCATAACATAAACAGTGAAGCTGGAGGATGAACGCTAACTTTTATCCACTCGATAAAAGTTAATGTGAAGGTTCCTGATGGTTAGAGACATCTAACCATCCATAGAGACATCTGTAAAACAGACCAAACTTCAGTCAGGAGAACAACTGAGATAATCCATCCACTATAGAAGGTTAGTCATTAATATACTGCAACAACATGGGAATAGAGCAGCTGTGATAGAATACAGCATTAATGAATCAATGGTACAGAAGTGGAGTTGAATAAAGTTTGATTTATCTGACTGCTTTGTTTCGCTTAAAGTTCCTTATAATCCCGTGCACCTTATCATCCGAGAAATACGTATTTCACTTTTTTATTTGGCACACTGCAGTATAATGTTGCAAAGCACCTCTTTTTAACTTCAGTGGATATTATACATGGTTATGCTTAGGATATGTCAGTCCATTTCTACTGGAAATGCCTTTTGGTTAAACTTTCAGCAAGGAATTTGCATTTGCACCGTTAAATGTTTATATAGCTTTAATGCCTATAAAAACAGCTACTTGTTTAAGTAAAATGAATGGATCGGGGTTTTTTGCGCTAGTAAAGTTGTGGAGTTGTATTTTGTCTCGCAGAAATTATATCGTCAGTTATATCATTATCGCAAATTTTCAAATATATATCGTGATATATATTTTTGGCTATATCGCCCTGCCCTAATTCCAATCTTCTTTCATAAGATCTTGCCTGAACTTATTTATAGCTTCATCATTTCTAATTCTTATATAACTGTCCACACACACTTCCTCTTTTTGTGTCATTTTATAATCTAAAGTAACAAAAACAGGTAAATGATCACTTATGTCATTTATGACAAGACCACTTATAATGTTGCTTTCCAAGCAATTAATGAAAATATGATCAATTAAAGTTGCTGACTTTTCAGTTATTCTACTAGGTTTAGTAATCAGAGGGTAAAACCCTCTTCCAAATAAAAACTCAAAAAAACTGATGATGATTTATGATTGGATATTTAAAAAAAAATTATAATCCCCGCAAATACAAAATGTCTTATTTCCATTTACCTTGCTCAATAAATCTTCTACTACTGTGAATGTTTCTATCAGTGTCCCAGGCCTCCTATACATACAAGTGACAATTATATTACTCTTTCTTTTCATTTCTATTTCTACTGTCACACACTCCATTAAATCATCAATAGCCACAGACATATATTCAACCTGCTTACATTTCAAATCGCTGTCAACAAAAAGTGCCACACCTCCTGCCTTCTTATTAGATCTATTTATATGATATAATTCATGCCCATCAATATGAAAGTCCCAACCCCTTTCCTCATCTATCCATGTTTCTGATAGTGCTATAACTTTAAACTTGCCTTTCAGATTATTCAAAAAAACATTGATCAGAACGAAGCTTTTATAGATGCTTCTACAGTTGAAATGATTTAATGAAAATGTATCGCCTATGTCAATATTATCCCTAAATAATGTTGACATATATACAGGGTGTAGCATCCACTGGGTAAAGGCGGTGATACACAGGACAGTCAGTGGCTTTTTCCCTTTCAACATCTTGTAGGCAACTGATGACTTTCTTTTTGTAGGTGCTTCTGGGGTTTCACCTTGAAGCTTCATATGTATTGTCGTGACTGAGGAGTGTAGTAATGTTTATTTGCTCTGCTTCTTTTTGTCAGGGATAAAATACATATATATACTTTTTGTGTCCCAGCTGAGTAACAGCAGAAGAGTCTGGTGGAGCAACAGAGGAACAATTTCAGCCATTTGGACTCAGCTAAGCTACTACAGAGGAAACAATGTCTTTAACACAAAAGGTGAGGAAAATATCACAGTTACACTGTTATTGAAACTGTGTGCACAGCTGGATGGTTTTTAAAAACACATTAACAGCAGCTTTGTCTTTTCCATCCTGGGCTCATCCATATACACAGACTCTACATTCACAACCAAAAACCACAGAAGTTAGAAGAAAATACAAAGATCATATTTTATTAGCATACATTGAAATAACAATATCAACAGTTGAACTCAAAACTATTTATGAAGTAAATGATTTTCTCCACTTATCAGTATTTCTTCAATAATGTCATTTTCAGTACAACTTTCTTTACACATCAATTGTAATCAATGTTCCCTCTAAGCTGCGCACGTGTGCAATTGCACACTGCTGGCACGGTCTCTGCGCACAGAAAATCTGCGTTGCGCACAAAAAAAATGTTTAAACTGAATTGAAATAAAAATTTCAACAATTCTGTTTTGCAGTGTTAGTCAGTAAGTGACTGGCTGCTCCTGTATGGGATTAGAACAATGCTGCCTTATCCCATAGTCCAGCCAATCACGCGTTTCACATTCGCATATACGCAGCTAATCAACGTGGTTGACAGGCTATGACCGCGTCCTTATGTGTCGACACCGGTGTTTTAGCTAGCAAAGCAGCGTAGCTGATGTGGAGTGAAGCCACGTTAATGACAACGTGTACAACCATTGGAGATGTGAGCAGGACAGACAGAACAATTGACAGAAAAAGTGTGGACTTTATACCAGTTTTTAAATTTTTGTAAATAGGCCACGTAAAACCAGAGTTATGATAAAAATATCTGCAATGTTTGTTATTTTTCCTGAATACTATCGTTGTTTAGATTTACTGCGGGAAGAAACGTTCTGTAAGAAAAAACGCTCGAAAGCAATCTCCGCCTGTGAGCAAAAACACCCCCACCCTTTTCTATTCGTCCAAAAATGTACCATGTCGACCAATCAGAAAATGATATGACAACGTGGCATCTAGTTGTTAAGAAACAGGGGGAAGTTTTAGGAGTGACGGCAGTGTTTTGAGACGTGAGCGATTTGCGACGTTTAGCGCAAATCTTGTGTAGTTAGTGTGTAGTGTAGTCAATAGTTTTGTTGTGTGTGTCAGAACAATGAGGCGACTACTGAATTTTACAGGTGTTACAAGATACATCTCCTGTTGTCAGGCCTGCAGGTATCAGGCTGTTCTCCTTTATCTCATAGTGGACAGAAATTATTTTTTGAAGTGGCACAAATAATTTGTGTGGCATCAGATTTGATGCAGAACAGCTGATTGTTCTGTCAGTAGTTTGAAATGTTTTTTTTTTAAACACATTGGCTGCATTTTAAAAAATAGCTGCAAAAACTTTGTTGTTTGCCAAACTCAGTTACTTTTTTGAAGAAGTAACTATATAATTAATTGCCCAACATTGGTCATTATATACTATATTTTGTAGACAGAGAGTTACAGGACTCTCTCCCAGACCACAGACTCATACCCATAATACAAGTCAGAGCTTTATTTTTATTTTTTAAAAAAGGAAAAGAAGAAAGTTGTGTTTTCAAAATTTGAGTTCAAGTTATTTTTACTTCCAATAGTGTTAACATACTACACAGGTCAATGACTATATTTTTGTTTTATATTTTCATTGTAAGTGGGCTAAAGCAGTTAATTAAAAGTAGTCTAACATAAATGTAAATGCTGTAATTTGATTAGCTTAATAAACCATGTAACTTGGATGGATTCAATGCTGGCGTGACCACAGTGCACACGTCTGATGTCGCTCACAGTGGTCCAAGGGATTGCTCAGGGAGTTTGTGTGTTCGCTCAGACACGTGAAAAATTTGAGGGAACATTGATTGTAATGTGACACTATCACCAGAAGGTGGTGGTAACACACCAACAATGTGTTTGTTGACATATTTGATTCCACTAATGGAGGGAGTTTCAGTTTGTTCCATGACTGCATTTCACTCACTGCCTCTGTTTGTATCTCTGTCACTGCAGGACCAACATGGAGGGAGAAGTCAGCGCTCTCAGGAGGCCGACAAACCTCACAGAAGAAAGGGAGAGAAAACCTACAGCTGTGATGAGTGTGGGAAGGATTTTTCCCGGACAGACAGCCTAAAAACACACCAACTCATCCACAGTGGAGTTAAAGCATACAGCTGTGACTTGTGTGGAAAGTCTTTTTACCTGGCTCGAATCTTAAAAAAACACCAAATAATCCACAGTGGAGTTAAACCTTACAGCTGTGACTTGTGTGGAAAGTCTTTTACTGAGGCTGGAAACTTAAAAATACACCAAATCATCCACACTGGAGTTAAAGCTTACAGCTGTGACTTGTGTGGCAAGGATTTTGCCCGGGCTCGAGGCTTAAAAATACACCAACTCATCCACAGTGGAGTTAAAGCACACAGCTGTGACTTGTGTGGAAAGTCTTTTACCCGGGCTGAAAGCTTAAAATCACACAAACGCATCCACAGTGGAGTTAAAGCGTACAACTGTCATTTGTGTGGAAAGTCTTTTACCCACTCTCAAACCTTTAAAACACACCAAAGCGTCCACAGTGAAGTTAAACCTTACAGCTGTGACTTGTGTGGAAAGTCTTTTTCCCGGGCTGGAAACTTAAAAGCACACCAACTCATCCACAGTGGAGTTAAAGCATACAGCTGTGACTTGTGTGGTAAAGCTTTTACTCAAAATGGCGACTTACAGAGGCATCTAGTTACCCACTCTGGAATTAAGGCCTACAGCTGCGACTTTTGTGGAAAAAGTTTCAGCGACAAACACTACCGAAATAGTCACCGTCGGATTCACACTGGAAATGATGTTTATTGCTGTGATCAGTGTGGGAAACTGTTTACAAGAGATGCCGAGTTAAAACTACACATGTTTAGCCACACTGAGGAGAGACCTTATAAATGTGACCTGTGTGAGAAGACTTTTAAATCTCCACATCACCTGAGAAACCACCGACGGATCCACACCAGAAAATAATTCTACAAGTGCAGTTACTGTGAGGATGTATTAAATTTTTATCTTGTAATTGTAACCTGATTGTTCTGAACAAGTCTGATCAGTAAACTTATGGAGTTATACTGAATGAACTGTTTGGAAAAATGAAGACTCATTTTTGTCCAGTAAGCTGTGTGTTATAATGTAAACAGTAAAATGTAATTGGACATTGGCAGAAATCACTTCCGCTGTCATTGCTTAGAAGCAGAGCGACACACATGGATCTACTTCTCAACCCTGTCGTCACTGTGGTTGTGGGAAAGAGTTTCTCTGTGACCTTTGTAGAAAAACCTCCAATCATCAACAGGACTTAAAACCTCATCAACGTAGACACACTGGAGACAAAATGAACTACTGCAAAGAATGTGGGAGAGGCTTCCACACAACTACATTAAAAATACATGAACTCTTCCACAGTGGGGTCAAAAAGCACATCTGTGACCAGTGTGGGTCATCCTTCACCACTGCACGTGAGCTTAAAGAACAAGAATAAGCGAATCCACACAGAAGAGACACCATACAAGTGCAGACACTGTGACAAAAGCTTCTCACAATCAGGTCATCGTAACAAACATGAACGTACACACATGGAAGTGAACTTCAGCTGTGACCAGTGTGACAAGAGCTTCAGGAATGTCAGTTCATACTCCGAACACAAACGATCCCACACTGTAAATAAACTGTTTCACTGTTACCAATGTGCAAAAACATTCACTTCATTATCTGCTCTGTGCAAACATCAGCCTGATTATGCAGGACTGAAATCACTGGATCACAATGAATCTGAAGAGAGAGAAAGATCCTCTTCTGGTTTCAGGGTCAGACTTAAAAACCTTGAGATCAGGCTCCACAGAGTTCAGATGGAATCTCCTGTAAAGTGTGTCAGCTGATGTCACACTTGGATCTGATGAGGTAGCTCTGATTTCTGGAGCTGCAGTGAATAATCCTGAGTGTTACATTTAGGAAGCTGCATGTATAGATATGTATATCAAGTTTATGTTATCCCTGTTACATTTTAGTCTTTGTTTCCTTAGGACACAGTAGTGTTTAGTAGTTGTACTTGTTACTGTAGTATTAAAGTTATAGGAATGTCTTTTTTTACCACACTGATATTGTATCAAAATTACAGATAGTGTTTTATATATCAATTTCTTTCATTTAAACTTTCTTAGTGTTTCCAAAATTAACTTAATTTTTTTTAATGTATTCATTTATTGTGTTACCTCAGTTACATTTCAATTCTTCATTCATATTTAATCTTTTGCTGTTGTAAAATCTTCTCTTAAGTCCTTTTCTCCCAAAACTGCAAATAATTTCACAGCAGTTGCTCTTAAAACTTCCAAAATGAACTAAATCTGTCCACCAGCTTTGAAACAACACCTGCTGTGACTTTATGTCCAGAAAAAAGAAACTCAAGCTAAACTGGTTTTGGGCTGTACTTCCATGTAATACCAGTTTGTACCAGAAGATAGAGCAGTGAGGCTGTGTAACATTGATTCAGTTAGGTAAAGAACACATTCGTATTCACATTGGCAGCAAAGAAATGTTACAAGTTCAAAAATTCAAATTCTACTAAACCTCTATTTTTGGCTCCTCCTTTCACTTTAGTGTATTTACTGTGTTCTTGAAGTCCACATGTTGTTTTTTAATGAATTCATTTTGATTCACATGTTCTGCAACTGGTTTCTTGTTGATTTGTAGTTTGTATTATGAAATCGTGATTTGATTTGATCCTATATTTAATGAACTCTGTGTAAAGTTTTTTTTATTAAACAGTTTGGTGTGAAAATTAAAGAAATGGTCTCAGAACAAGTAGCCCTGATTTCAGATTCAAAGTAATTTAACTGTTTTCAGTGGTACATGTGGAGGTTTATCACAGGAGGAGACTTGGCTGTTCTCCACTCACACTGAACAAGGATCCTGCAGCTCATTAAAAACTCAGAAATGATCTTCAAGGACAAAGATGTTTGATTTTTCTTAAAAACAAGATGTGGGCATGAGGTTTTCAGAGAGTGTGTTTAAGATTCATTGTAATAAACATCTCACACAAGGCAGATGTTCCTGCATTGCAACAGCGGTTTGCAGATGTGTTCTACCCTTGACTGTCATGGAGCACCACCTTGAAACGCAGCCTGGCGTGAAAGTCTGTTCATGACCTAACATGTTGCCTGAGCACAAGAGACAAATTGTGCAAAAGGAATTGGCTAAAATGGTGAAAATGCTGTTATCATAGGATGAAATGAGGATTTGTTCCTCAGTGTTTGGTCTCCTATGCTTAAATTTTCTCCAGATGATTTGTCCCAGCTGTTGAGAGGGGCCGGTTGTCTTTAAGGTGCTTCCAGGTAATTAAGAAGTGAGTGCACAGTTTTATACGGTTCTGTGATGATTATCACAAAGTGAACAAGGTCTCATGGTTTGATGCTTATCCCATGCCCCAGGTTAACCTGGACTGGTTAATAAGCACTGCTTAGCTTTTATCATGCTGGATTTAACCAACGCCTACTGGCAGATTCCCTTGTCTGCACAATCTAAAAATGTCTTTCTCCACTCTGTATAGTTCGTACCATTCATCACTCTTCTGTTTGGCTTGTTTGAAGCCATTTTTCAGCACGACCTGGAGCAATAGCTGTGTCCTCACACTGCATATGCTAATTCCTACCTGGATGATGTTGTCATTCATAGTGATACCTCGGTGGATCATGTGCAGTGGTTGGTCACGGTCCCGGAGTCCGTGAGGCAGGCAGGGCTGATGGCAAACCCAAAGAGGTGTATGGTTGGATGGAGGGAGGTACAGTATAATAAAATTGGCACAGAGCTTCCTCCATGCATTACCAAAGATTCACATCAAACTTATCCCATTCTTGGTTGCTTTAATAACAATTTTTTATCGTCACAGTTTGATGCTGATGATTTCTTGTGAACACTCCTTTATTCTTAACCCAGTGACAGAATGAAGTTATGTTTATTTTCATGTCAGTGTTTTCATTTCCAGACGTAAAGTATCTCCACGTGATGTTTCTCTTTCACATTTTCTGCTGCTAAAATAACTGTTCCAATTCAGTGTCAAGACCCAATTTGAAGGCTGATTACGTCACGGCAACATGATGAAGCCTGCCCCAATTCGAAATGCGGCCGAAAATGCGCCCTTCATTTCCCCGGATTTGAAGAATGGGTCGGGTGTATCATTTGTGGCCCAACATATCCCAGAATTCATAGCGCAGTGGCTGTGGCCAGTTTTTTCTAATAAAAACGGCGGATGGCAGAAGTGTGGTGAAGAAACTTTACAAAAAAAGTATAAAATATTATGTCACTTATTTATGTGCAAATGTTAAATATGGAACAACATTACAACATTACTGTTGGCCAGTGATGGCCAAATAAAGCTTTCTATCTGGCGGACAAAAATATGAAGCGCAGCTTGAATTTTCAAATGACAGTGTACTGCTTCATTATGACTGCCCACTCTACAAAGTGAAGTTCACAATTTTGTTTGACATTGGCCCACTGTTGTGTTGCTTTGAACAGCTTTGAAAATTGTTATGTTTATTTTTTAAATAAATTTTTATCAATACTTTCCTTGTTTAAACATTTACCATGGTGTGGTATTTTTTTGCTTGTGACTTCTTGATGTTGGTAAATGCAATAGATGAAAAATACATTTAATATACATATAATAATGTACAACACACTATGACGTGCTGTGAGGTCTGGACAGGTGTGTTTAATAATATTATATTTGGTCAATTTTCTTGCACATAATTTTGACCTGGGAGTAGAATTGATCGTAAACTGAAATTGGAGAATGCTTATGAACTTGTAAAGTAAAAGCATGATACATTTAAGGTAATCCTTTTTCAAATCCATTTTTATTTAAGAAGAGGATTTGTTCCACTCTGTTTCTTTTCTTGGAGATAATTTCTTCTGCCTCAGAAAATCATCTCACGTGGAACAGAAGAGGCTGGAGTGCACAGAAACTGCAATGTAAGTTGGTACAGACTCTTCCATGGTCCCACAGACTATCAGCTCAAAAAAAATAAACAAATTAAATTGCTGCAAATTTTGTAGAATAACATTTTAAGATAATTTTAAAAATACATATGTTTTGATTACATTAAATTCAAAGAGTCAAAGTCTTTCTAAAGTTAATTAATGATATTCATATTATGAATATTATGATTTGTTTTGTCCAGTGACAGCCCCCCCCCCGAAGACTTTGTACGTAGCTCGGCTGCTCCAGTTTATTTGCTGATGGGTTTAACGCGACTGACAACTCGTTCAATTAAGGTAAATACAACCATGTAACTGTTATGAAAAAGGCACGCAATTTATCATGTCATAGTTCTAAAACATCTAAAATCACTGTTATTAATTTGTTTGCTAGATTAGCCGCTAGCATACGCAATGGGTTGGAGGCTTGTTGCTAGCTAGTTAGCGATGCTACACACCTGTTACTATCGTAGTCTGTATTATTGAACTATTCAGCACTCCTTATGTTTTGTTATTGATTTCAAGATAGCGATGAGATCAGCTGCACACTCCACAGAGGCCCAGAGTTACTATTAATATCAAAAATATAATGCTGTCCTTTGAGATTTTAACATTTAAGACTGTGAGTGTAATGGATCTAAAACTGTTTAAATCTTCAGAGCCCTCTACAGCCTGGTAACATGGAAACTTTAAAAACAGCAGCAGGTTTCAGTGGTGTAGTCTAATTTTTCTTTTCATTTAATAATAGAGTCCCTATTATATCAACAGCTACATTCACCCTGGGGAGAAACTAGTGAGGGAGACCATCAGGACCAAGCTGGGTTTCCTGGGTCCAGAGGTTTGGAGAAACTTCTTCCCTTTGTTTCATCAAAGCTGTCCTGTGCCAGATGTTCTGTTGACCCACTGAGAGAGGCTTCATTTAAGAAACACCAGGAAGACTGAAGCTCATTGCATTGATCAAGCAGGACTCATGATCTTCACCAGCAGCTCCCTCACAGGGAAATCTTCAGTGCTCCTCTGTAGGCCCGCCCCAGGAGATGGATAAACCCAGCATTTCATTAACACTGTGATGATACCTTTGGTCTGTGTAATGCTATAAATACTTAGATAATCCCCAGAGGCTCCGGACTTTTACATACAGATATTATATTCACTCACTTGATGGTAAATAACAGACTATTTGCAAAAAACTGTGAAAGAATTCCAGATCACAAGTTTGTAGTTCGACATACTCAGGACCTAGTTAAGGTAGTTACTAGTAGTGATGGTGAGATGAAGCCTCATGATGAACTGAAGCTTTCAACCCAATTGGTCGACTCATGGTTCGAAGCATTGTGATGATTCATTTGCTCTACTGCGCCATCAAGTGGACAATTCAAGTGAAGCTCTGTGATCATAATGATGTGTAAACCTCTAAACTGAATAAATAAATTGTTTTCATGGTTATTTATCCCGAATATTGTCTCAGTATGTGTGATACAAAAGAGAAGGTGGAAACTATCAGGACAGAGTTTTGGTATGATTGTGTAACTCTGTCAGTCAGTCAATAGTATAATTCAGATCATAGATCAGTACATTTGCATATTTCTATAACTATAAAAAGAAAGTTGACACTTTCGAGACTTTATCTAAGGTGTAAGCATCACAGCAGATGCCTTTGTGTCAACGTAGCTGAGGCTAAAAGAGAAAAACGATTTTATAAAAATATTCAGCAGTAGATCAAAAACGAAAGAAAACCATTAATCAACACATGAACATTATTTGATGCTGCTGAATAGAAGCAGAGCAAATTACAGAGGTTTTATTAGAGACACACCTTAGAGTTTTGCAATTTTGCATATTGTTAAAAAGTTTAAATTTGTTTAGTAGCCTATTGAACGGCAGAAATTAGGTTTTCTTTTCGGAAGTATTTAAAAGGGAAAAAACAGCACCTGACAGCGCTGTAAACAACGGTAGTCGTATGCGTAACAAACAAGCTAATAATGCAGAAAACAGATTTTTAGACGGGAAACTGTTCTTGAAGTATACTGTGTGTGTGTGTGTGTGTGTGTGTGTGTGTGTGTGTGAGAGAGAGAGAGAGAGAGAGAGAGAGAGAGAGAGAGAAAGCTGTGCATGAAGTGTGATTTTATCCTGGTGAAAGCAAAACAGCAACAGAAAGAGAAAGAGAAAAGAAATAAAACCTGCAGCTTCAGAATCAGCACAAAAAAGGCGTAAACACGAAGCACGGACCCGCCGACGGATCAGAATCAGTGAGCTGTCGGCTTTCAGCCCCGACCGTGTCCGAGCAGTTTGGAGAGAAAGGCGACATCTCACTGCTTCTAATGCGTCAGCGGGTCCGCGCTTTGAGTTTACGCCTTTGTGCAGAATCGGTGTACCTGTTCTCATTTACTGTTTGGTGGTTGTTGAAATGTAGTAATATTTATATTAAAAATCGATTCAGGATTTTAATGAATCGATATCACGTTATCCAAGCCAGAATCGATTTTAATTGATAATCAAAACCTGCTCCTATAGTAACTGTGTAATCATGCTTATGTACATCTGGATAATGACACAAATAATGACAGAAATCAGATTATAGGATCTGTAGTGTTGTTTATTTATATCATGGTGCTTATCATTTGTGATATTTATTACTGTCTGCATACTTTATTAGGAGAGATGAAATAAAAAAAAATCTCTTCCTTGCTGGTTCCATCGAAGAAGAAATGTTTAAGTAACACGTACATAATCCAATTCCACAACACAGTGCGATGGAGAAATCAGCTGTGTTTTGCTGCCCATTTTATTTCGAATCTGGCGCGAACCGGTAAACCAGTCCCTGAATCAGTCACGTGGTACGGACTGCCCGCGAGGCCTCGAACGTCACTGCATACGTAATCAAAGCAAGCCTCGATACGCGCTTCACAAAAACGCCCCCGAGATTACCCGACACTAGTGATGGTAAATTTGATTCTTTTTACTGAATCGAGTTTTAATGAGTCACTCACCAAAGTGAATCGGGTTTTTTGAGTCATTTGATTCACTGAGTCAGTTGACCAGAGAGTGCAAAAAATGTACATTTTCACTCAAACTTAATTTCTTTTCTCTTTTCATGTAAATCCTACTGCTAAGATGAGTGATTCTAAAAGAAAACAACAATTTTATAAAGCAAAAAAGAGCAAAAAAATGTCTAAAGGGAACATTTATCTTGTTTATTTTTATTTTATTAGTATTTTCCTTAAATGTGTCAAGTATATATTTTCTCATCTAAATGTCCACTGAGCCGTGAGCCAGGGGGCGGTAATGCGCCTTAACATTGGTTGCCAACCAAGAAGAAGAAGCTGTGAGCCCGGAGGGAGGGGGTGAGTGAGTGAGTGATTCGTTCGCTCTATGATTCAGCACAGGAGGGAGGGGGTTAGCGAGTCCTGAGTGACTCGCTGGCTCTATGATTCAGCACAGGAGGGAGGGGTTAGCGAGTCCTGAGTGACTCGCTGGCTCTATGATTCAGCACAGGAGGGAGGGGGTTAGCGAGTCCTGAGTGACTCGCTGGCTCTACGATTCAGCACAGGAAAGGAGGGGGTGAGTAGCTCAAATGTGCTGTTAGCATGTTAGCAGAGCGATGCTACTGTGAACCGAGGAGCTATTGTCTTGATGTGAGCTTCTACTCAGGGTTTTTTCTTCCAGTTCAGAGCAGAAATGTTTTTGTTAAGATACTGGATGTTGTGTTTTTCTCCACAATTTTAATTATAAGCTAGATATATTGCTGCTAACAGCAACAGGGATGAGTCAGTGAGTCAGTTGGGCTTGTGAATCATGATTCATGAGTCAGTAAAGTGATTCTCGAGTATTGAACGATTCGTTCATGATTCGCGCATCACTACCCGACACACGAGTCGACGCTTCGACACACAGGACACATCACTAGTTACTAGTAGTTACAGATTAGCTTACAAACACATTTACCTTACCACAAAAAAAGGGGCGGGACCTTGGGTCCTTCTGTCGGGTAGACCAGTTTACCAAAGAACACCTCAGGCTGTCAGGTTAAAACACTTGGTCGTGGTTTTGTAACGTAAATGCTGGCTACCACTCAGAGCCTCCACTCTTCTTCTTCTTCTTCAAACATCAGTCGCTTTCTAAAACATCAGATATGTATCAGATTCAGTACCACATACAAAGTGACCCAGATCGGGTTTGAAAATATCGGATTTGTACTGTTCACACAAAAAAGATTTGTGTATAAGCATGATCAAAATAAATAAAAAATATCTTCTTTCACACAATAACAAATGAGCAGTTAACATCAACGTCCTTTTTATAACGTACAAGAAAAGATCTGGTTGGGTAAAAACGATAAATAACTTTAAAAGATATTTCCTTTACTTGGTTATTTAATAGAAATTATGACGGCAAGGTCCAAATCTTCTCCCATTCCAGGTCCTGGTATAAGTTATTCCAGTAGGCGACAGCTGTTGGGACACAAGTTCTGTCTTTTTGAAACAGAGTTCGTATTTCACAATTGTTTTTCCTCTTTATAGAGGGGAAACACACCTGACCGACATAAGTAGTAAAGGGGTCAAATCACTAACAACAGGATTTCTAAACAACATTAAGACCCCAGCAGGGATAGCATCAAACACTATGGCATATTCCTTTGGTGGAACAGGAAGACCATATGTATTCAAAAATTCTGAGTAAGACAGTAAACCTCCAGCAGGATATATAAGTTGTGCAACACGATGAATCCCATTATCAAACCAGTTACTTTAAAACACAGACTTATGTTTGTATAAAATGTCTCTATTGTTCCAAATATAGTATCTATGTGGAGAAAAGTTGTGTTTTTAAATCAATGATCAGGAAAACGCTCATTTTACCTGCACAAATCAGCACAAACGTAGCACTAAAAAAGTAGACCATTTTGGTTTGTATTGGTGTGCGATACTGCATATTTTGGTATCGATCCGATACCAAGTAAATACGGGCCAGTATCGCCGATACCAATACCGATACGATACTTTTCAATAAAAAAGGTGGATGCCTCATTGAATTGCTAAATCGCAATTAATTTTCATGACCTTAACCTCCTAAGACCCGAACTCTTCCACGACATGCATTTTTAATTTCTCTTTGATATTTGGGCATATTGGGCCCCGATGAATGTAAAAACAAAGAATTTCAAGATTTTTTTTTTTTTTACCTTATTTTTGTTTTTAAGAAAAATGAGAGCCAGAAATGAGGATATTCATTTAAAATTTTGATAGAACAGTAGCAGTATAATGTCCTCGTAGAGCAAAATTTAGTATTTTGGTCAAAATAACCAAAAATGTGATGTCCACATATGTGGACGGCAGGTCCTAGGAGGTTAAGTGTTTTTTGTGATGTTTCCTTTGGTATTATTAATTAGTTAAAACCCAGGACATAATTAGGAGAAATAATTTATTTATAGTTAAATAAAAAATGTTTTATTATTGTGGCGGGTCGCGGTCTGCGATGCTGCTGCAGGTGAGATGGACTCACCTTCACTGCATCTACAATGATGCCTCGCCGGCTTAAAACCTGTGCGCTGCTTGTGCTGTTGTTGTTTTTGGTGTTGATGTGTACAGGTGGCAGCAGGAGGGCTGCAGCCGTTGAATGTAGGCTACTGTTACAGCAACCGTGTGATCACTGTAAGGGTGGACAGCGCACGGCTCGGGGTGAGCCGGAGGCTGGTGCGCCAGCGGGACCTGCCAAGCTGGAGACGGAGGTCGAGGTGCGCGGGGGTCCTGCCATGCCTGAGAGCGGCATGCTGTCCGCTTCGGTACGCAGGCTGCATGGTCCTGTGTGCCGGCCGTCTGCCCAGCTGCCTGTGAGCCCCAGCTCACTTCCACGTCTGCTGTGCCACCGCTGCTTGCCATATGGGTGGCCATCGGGCCAGCTCCAGGGCTTCTGCTGGAGGGGCAGGCAACTGCCAGAGTGGACCTTCCCCATCGCTGGGCTGGGGCATGGGGCGCCGATGGTCCGGGCCGATTCCCTTGCCTGCTCGTGGGGTGGGGTGAAGCGGGCGAGGGGGGTATGTGGCAGGGCAGGTTTGGTGGTGGTGATGTGTATAGCTGCCAGCGGGAGAGCTGCAGCCGTTGAATGTACTGTTAAGGCAACCGTGTGATTATTGTAAGAATAAATGATGCTGCGAAGTATGAAAATGCCATCGGGTCTGCCGTGGTGGCGAACTTTTTTTTTTTTATCTTAAGTGCACGCAAACTCAAACAAATTAAAACAAATACTGTTGATAATCTATAATAAAAAAAATCACAATTAAAATTCTCAACAACAAAAACAAAATATATAATTAATATGTAAACAACTTAACAACCCCCAAAGTATCTAAGTCACGTGACGTGTCAGCGCAACACCGAAACATAAGAGTGGGGGAGAGGGAGCAAAGTGTGCCTGCTCTCTGCTGACGCAGGAGCGGTGAGTCCAGCGACCTGGTTGTTTCGTTTTTGCTGAAAGCGCAGCATAGCAAACAAGCAGAACTCAAAGTAAAGAATCAATCTCACCAGGCTAGTATCGATCCGATAACAATGCCAACTTGGGATCGATACTATCGATATTCGGATCGATCCGCCCACCACTGGTTTGACACGTGCAATTGACACGCTCTTCTCAACGAGAAGCACCGGGTCGGGAGAGCCCGAGTGCCCTGGAGGGACCTTCCCTGCTGGATACACGATGGACGGGTGGCAGACATGAAGGGTCGTGTGCCTGGTGGGACTGTCGATCGAGGACACTGAAGATAGCTACCTATTTGGAACCATAATAACAGGGTTCTTGCTGTTCGGAGCTGGCTTGGCCCTGGCTTATCGGAAAATTAAGAAAGCGGAACCGGCTGTTCAAACCCCACCAAGGCTGCCCGCTAGGATTGAAACGATGGGACGAGGCGCGACTTTTCAGAATGGGCCCACTGAGTGCAGCATGATTAAGATCTTGGAGAAGCTTACGACTGCAGTGAGTATTCAGTCTAACACCTCTGAGCGCATATTAGATCAGCTCACTGTGGTCGTGAGGTCTCAGAATCGGCTCCTTGGGCAAAAGAATGACAACAACACGGAGCGTAAGCTTGATAACATCATGGAAAAGCTCGCGGCTCTCCAAAGGGAAATTGAGAGACCGATGTCGGTGTTGGAGTGTTAAAGAACAGCTCTGAAATTCTCATGAGTTGTTCGCATAAAAGAAAAAAACACCATCACTTCATGCGACTACCCCTTCGGCGCCAGCTGTGGGCTCAAGGCTGGAGCCGAACAAAAACTCCCTGATAACGACTGTGTTTTGTCTGTTCCTCCCCATCCTATGCAAGGCCACCTGAGTTGACTGGAAGACTGTTTACTTAGCCTGGCAGGGCGAAGGACAGTGTCTCAGCTTGACTATGGACACGCATACACATACACACATACTGATATGCACACACTCATCCCCCCTCCCTTTCCAAACGCCTTTGATGCTTGTTTCCTGTGGGGGAACACGGCGGGTCTGTGTGCCGCGCTGGAAAGATAGCGCTGTGCAGGATGGCTGCTGTGTTCGCTTCGGATTACTCCTCACCCCCACCCTACCCTGTGGCTTGTCATGTCTCTCACAATGTTGTGCTGTGGACATTTATGTGCTTTTGTGCAGAGGAGTTTTTTTGTTTCCTGTTCCCATGCTGTCCTACCATGGAAGCACAGCATGAGTAGAGGTCTCCTTTTTTTCCTCTTGTACTTTCCCATTGTAGTGTACATTTCAGTGTTTTTCTGTAACGCTACTGATGTCCGACTTGTATCCCCATGTAATGTCAGTGCTGTGTGTGTAAGGTCGGGGGGGGGTCCCATTTCACTGCAGGGCAACCTCCATGTGATGAATAAAGGATTGATTGATTGATTGATTGATTGATTGATTGATTGATTGATTGATTGTTTTGGAGCAGTCTGGAGGGATGGTGACGTCATCAGCAAAAAATATACCTTTTAATATCTCGGAAACCGTAGCAGCACAAATGCTAATTTTACATGCACAAATCAGCACAAACGTAGCACTAAAAAAGTAGACCATGTTGGCTCGTTTTGTAGCAGTTTGGGGGGATGGTGACCTTTGAATGACCTATAAAATAATGTTTAATATCTCAAAAACCGTAGCAGCACAAACACTCCTTTTACCTGCACAAATCTGCACAAACGTAGCACTAACCGCTCCGCCTATTTGCCTTTACGTTTCAAGTGGGTGGGGGGGTCATCTTCACTCTGCTGTTAATCACAGGCTTATAAATAAAAGAGAGCGACGGCTCCTTAGCTGCGCGGGTTCATGCGAGCACGGTCGCGCGGTTTCACGCGGACCTGAGCCGCGCGGTTTCACGCAGGCAGGTGCAGCTCAGTGACTGCGCGGGTAGACACGAGTCCAGGAGCGCAACAGCCGTGCGGGATCACGCAGGCTGGGGAAAATTGTAGGCCTATTTTGTGTTGTTGTTGTTGTTGTTGTTGTGTGAGTGTGTTTGTGTGAGTGGGTGCGGAGCAGAACACGTGGTCTGTCACGCCAGCTGTTGTTGTTATTATGGGTTCCCAAGCAACCAAGAGTGCGTCAGAGGGTGACGAGAAGTTTATGATGAAATTTGCTCCCGGCAGCGTGAAGTATTTAGGACATTGGCACAAGAAATATGGTTTTGAAGGTAAATTAGTTGTAGTACAATGTCAAATGTTAGTGGACCAGTTGACAGTAAAGGCAGCTTGTGCAAAAGGGAAATTGAAACAGGCGAGAGAGTTACAACTGGCGTCCGCTAAACTGTGGTTAGAGCAGGCGCAGAAAAGACAGGAGGCAGTGAACGTGAAGAGAGCAGCCTTGCAGGCATTAGCTGTGAAACCTGAAGATGAGATGGTGCAGTCTACTTCAGTGGTGCTGACGTTAAGGGAGCAACAGTGCAGAGCAGCATTAGAGAGGGAGAGAGAGGCCAGAGAGGAGGAAGGAAAGCAGGAGCAGGAAAAGAGAGAAAGGAGGAGGATAGAGTGTGACAGGAGTTTGGGGATGCAGCAGCACAATATTTAAGCCCTTATAACACTAGATCCAAAACTAAAAGGAATGAGACGGGTGCAGCTGGCATGCCTGTCTACCCTGTCCATGCAGTAGATACCTTTCCCATGGTGGAGGTCGCGAATCCCCATTTTGGTGTTGCAGGTGACCAAAGCCGTGTTATTTGTGTTTACAGGCCATGGACTGAATCTGAATGTGCAGAGGCAAGTAAAGGTTTAGGAGACCCGTTGACTAATGTTGATGAATTTATCGCCCGACACAAGCAACTCTGCTCCTTGTACCGCTTAAACGGTCAGGAAACAGAAGCTACTTTTAGCAGGTGTCTCACATATAACTGGGCTCGGGTGCGAGGCACCTACACAGGGAGGGATGGTAATACCGTCCTACCCTATGGCCATGCAAATTTAGGAGACCATACCATAATAATGCTCAGGGGAACCTCAGACCTAGAAGAAGAAGGTTTCCCAGAGCCAGCTACCCATTTGAAGTAATCCATATGGATTTCATTGAGTTGTCGTAGCCTAAAGCAGATAACTCGTAAGCTGGAGAGGAAATGGCGTGTCACAAATTTAGAGGATCATCATTTAGCCTGGAGAAATAGTTTGCTGCTTTATAAGAAAGCCCTCTGCAAAGCCAGAACATCTTACTATTCGTCACTGATTGAAGAAAATAAGAACAACCCCAGGTTTCTCTTCAGCACTGTAGCCAAGCTGACAAAAAGTCAGAGCACTGTTGAGCCAACAATCCCTTTAACGTTAACTAGTAATGACTTCATGAACTTCTTCACAAATAAAATTTTTATCATTAGAGAAAAAATTACCAATAATCATCCCACAGATGTAATATTATCTACAGCTACTTCTAGTACCATCAATGTTAAGTTAGACTCTTTTTCTCTAATTGATCTTTCTGAGTTAACTTCAATAATTACTTCCTCCAAACCATCAACGTGTCTTTTAGACCCCATTCCTACAAAACTGCTCAAAGAAGTCCTGCCATTAATTAATTCTTCAATCTTAAATATGATCAACCTATCTCTAATAATCGGCTATGTACCACAGGCCTTCAAGCTGGCTGTAGTTAAACCTTTACTCAAAAAGCCATCTCTAGACCCAGCTGTCTTAGCTAATTATAGGCCAATCTCCAACCTTCCTTTCATATCAAAAATCCTTGAAAGAGTAGTTGTCAAACAGCTAACAGATCATCTGCAGAGGAATGGCTTATTTGAAGAGTTTCAGTCAGGTTTCAGAACTCATCACAGCACAGAAACAGCTTTAGTGAAGGTTACAAATGATCTTCTTATGGCCTCTGACAGTGGACTCATCTCTGTGCTTGTCCTGCTAGACCTTAGTGCAGCGTTTGATACTGTCGACCATAATATCCTATTAGCGCGATTAGAACATGCTCTAGGTATTACAGGTACTGCACTGCAGTGGTTTGTATCATATCTATCTAATAGACTCCAATTTGTACATGTAAATGGAGAATCCTCTTCACCTACTATGGTCAATTATGGTGTTCCACAGGGTTCGGTGCTAGGACCAATTCTATTTACATTATACATGCTTCCCCTTGGCAGCATCATTAGAAGACATAGCATAAATTTTCACTGCTATGCAGATGACACGCAGCTCTATCTATCCATGAAGCCAGGTAACACACACCAATTAGTTAAACTGCAGCAATGTCTTAAAGACATAAAGACCTGGATGGCCGCTAACTTTCTGCTTCTTAATTCAGATAAAACTGAGGTTATTGTACTCGGCCCTGAAAATCTTAGAAATATGGTATCTAACCAGATTCTTACTCTGGATGGCATTACCTTGGCCTCCAGTAATGCTGTGAGGAACCTTGGAGTCATTTTTGACCAGGACATGTCCTTCAACGCACATATTAAACAAATATGTAAGACTGCTTTCTTCCATTTGCGCAACATGTCTAAAATTAGAAATATCCCTACTGACAGGGACTAGAAAGAGAGAGCATATTTCTCCTGTTTTGGCTTCCCTTCATTGGCTTCCTGTTAAATCCAGAATTGAATTCAAAATCCTGCTCCTCACATACAAGGTCTTAAATAATCAGGCCCCATCTTATCTTAATGACCTTGTAGTGCCATATCACCCTATTAGAGCACTTCGCTCTCGCTCTGCAGGCCTACTTGCTGTCCCTAGAGTATTTAAAAGTAGACTGGGAGGGAGTTTCAGGCCCCTCTTCTGTGGAACCAGCTTCCAGTTTGGATTCGGGAGAGACACTATCTCTACTTTCAAGATTAGGCTTAAAACTTTCCTTTTTGCTAAAGCATATAGTTAGGGCTGGACCAGGTGACCCTGAATCCTCCCTTAGTTATGCTGCAATAGACGTAGGCTGCCGGGGATTCCCATGATGCATTGAGTTTTTCCTTTCCAGTCACCTTTCTCACTCACTATGTGTTAAACCTCTCTGCATCGAATCATATCTGTTATTAACCTCTGTCTCTCTTCCACAGCATGTCTTTATCCTGTTTTCCTTCTCTCACCCCAACTGGTCGCAGCAGATGGCCGCCCCTCCCTGAGCCTGGTTCTGCCGGAGGTTTCTTCCTGTTAAAAGGGAGTTTTTCCTTCCCACTGTTGCCAAAGTGCTTGCTCATAGGGGGTCATATGATTGTTGGGTTTTTCTCTGTATTTATTATTGTGCGATCTACTGTACAATATAAAGCGCCTTGAGGCGACTTTTGTTGTGATTTGGCGCTATATAAATAAAATTGAATTGAATTGAATTGAATTATCTAACTGTAACACCTACAGGTACTGCCTGGTAATTGTGTGCCCATTCTCAAAGTGGGTTGAAATTGTCCACACTAAGAAAGCAGATGCTATTTCAGTGGCTAAGGCAATATGCAAAAATGTGATCCCAGAGCATGGGATCCCCCAAACTGTTTATAGTGACAATGGTCCTCATTTTGTGAAGGAAGTAATTGAGAAAATGTCACAACATCTGGGGATAACACTGAAAAACCACTGCTCATGCCACCCACAAAGTGCAGGGCTGGTTGAAAGGACCAATGGCACAGTAAAGCTGAGACTTAGGAAAACAATGGAGGAAACAGGCAGAACATGGGTAGACTGCATTGAGCTAGTGAAAATGTATATGAGAATCACGTCAACTGATAATGGCCTAACTCCATTTGAAATAATAAATGGCAGGCCATTTAGAGTTCCAGTGTTTTGTACTAATAATGATAAAGCAGCAGAAGAAAACACACTAGCAGACTGGATGATTAAAATGCTGAAAAGCAAAGAAGTCATGAGTGCAAATAATCTGCCAGATGATTCTGTTTCTGTACAGGAAGAACGTCTGAAGCCAGGGGACTGGGTGCTGATAAAGGTCATAAAGAGGAAGTGCTGGTCAAAGCCACGCTATGCTGACAACACCAACAGCTGTGAAAACCGCAGAACAACCCACCTGGATACACCAAAGCCACTGCAAGAAGGTGACACACATCCAGGCCAGCTTGGAGTAAGTGGCAGGAAGACCGGGTACAAGGGGGGGGGGGGGAGCCTCCAGGGCCCCTCGTCTCAATCCGTTGAAGAAACCAACTGAGCCACAGGTACTCATCAGAATAGCTGGAAAAGTGTTGTCTACCCTGCTGGGTGTAATGGCTTTGATGTCGTCATGGTCAGCAGTGGAGACCCTGTATGTCCAAGGAAACCACACCCAATACCCTCATGGCTATTCTACAAACTTTTGGTGGCAGTTTATGAATACAACTGCTCACTTGAACAATAGGACGGACTGCTATGTGTGTGCTCATATGCCGTTGTCCGCATATACATCTGGACTGTGGCTGTACAGCATACCAGAGGACAGAAGTTGGTGTCTGTTAGGCTTAGCAACTCATCCTGGCAACAGAGTCCCCATGTCCAAGACCAACTATAGTACACCTCTGAACATCACCTGGAGTAGGTCGCCACTTCTGAATGTGAATTGTTCTGGGCAAACTGACTTATTGGCCTGGCCTCAAGTGGCAGACCCACTGCCAGACATAATATTGCTGAACAAGCTGAGCACAGCTCAGCTGCCGGTGTGTGTGATGAACAATGGAACACTGTCAGTGGGGGAGCTGCCGCTTCGCTTATGTAGAAACATATACACCTAAGGCCCTCCGGAGAATGAGAGCAGGTGTATGAATTGCTTGACCAGTGCAAAGTGTGCTGAGAACTTGACATTGAGGAGGACTGAATGCAAGTTCAACCTGGCTTACAGAGTACCAGTAAAAGCAAAGAGCCAGAAGTGGACAGGCTGTGCAAAGACAGTGCCAAGCAGTAAAGGAACACGGGTGTTGGCTGATTGGTACTTCCTGTGTGGACACAAAGCCTATCTATCACTCCCTGAGGGATGGGGAGGAGTGTGTGCCTTGGTGAAGTTATCGGATCACGTCTTCTTCATGGACAGAATTGAACATCACCCTAGTAACCGACGGAAGCGTGAGGTGGATATAGCCTCACCAAACTCTTTTGGAGTGACAGTAGACACTGGAGTGCCACAGGAATTCTGCATTTGGGGTGGAGGAGCTAAATTTTTCCAAAGTCTGATCCCAAACATCGGAGTTGCAGAGGTGCGGGTTCATGTGGAGATCATGAACCTGGACCATGGTGGAATATGTTCTTAAAGTTGTTGACTCCCAATCTTACATTGTTGGCATTGTTTTGCTTGTTTACAGGTTGTGTCCTGCCATGTGTAAGGTTGATGGTGAATAAAATGATTGCTACTTTCAAGCAACTTTAAGAAGTCCAGACGCTTTTCTTTGCAAAACTCCTTTGAAAATGATTGCTAACACTTTTACCAACTACATACTGTTGCAGCAGAGTGACATGGATGCTAAGGCTAATGTGTGTGTATGAAATGAAGCCTGCACTGAAAATGTTGACAAGTGGTGTAGAGCTGAAGATATATATACATCGTATAGCCTTGAAAATGACAATACAGGGTGGTGATGATGGGTTTAGATTGTATTATTGTCATTTGTATTAAGAAATATTTAACCATATATGCTTAGAGGTGTATAATCGATTGTGTAGTGATAGGATGTGTGATCTTTAGTAGGCTGCAAAGGCTTTGTGTGCATTCCAGAGTGCTCTGGGATTCACACCCACATTCTGGGAGCACGGGAGAGGCCGTACCTTGTCTTATTGTTTTATGGCAGGATAAACAGTTTTAGTCTAAGTGCCTTTTGTTTAGATGGACTGCTAGACTCCTGGCACCAGCTTTGGGGAGTCTTCACCCCCCCCCCCCCCCACACACACACAGAGACAAGGTATTCTTTGTTCACATCTATTCCTATGTAAGATGTTATATGTTAATGAACCTATGCATATTCATGTAACCACAATAAAAGGAGTGCTATGGGGAACCTGGCTGAGAGTCTGACGGAGGTCAAGTGGTTGGAACGACACTTGGCTCCAGGCAGATCTCCCTCATGCATGGGTAACACAAAGAACTTTGCCTACTTGGTGTTCAGTGCCTTTGCTGTGTAGCTAAACTGTCTCGTTCCAGCGCTGGGCCTGTGCTAGACAGACCCAACAGTGTACCTGCTTGTAGTTTGATGGAGCAATTTACATTTTTGGACATTGTTTTAATTGCATTCTGAAAGTAAGGACCAAAGCCAAATTTGTAAAACGCCTGAAAAATAAGTAGAGACAGTAGAGATGACTAGTTAGGGCTGTATCCCAGAAACGTTTGATTAATGACAAAATATCTTCAATCACTTTCTCATGTTTTAGAAGGGAATTATTAAGTTTCCAGTAGCAGCTCCTGCAAATTTAGGCAGCATTAGTATTGAAAAAGACCTGAAGTGATACCGATTTATGGTCCGTGAGTGGAGTTGGCATTATATTGGCTATAACATTATTCCTATTTAAGCAATCAGATATTAACCAGAAGTCAATACAGGATTTAGAAGAGTTGGATTTGTTACTCCTTGTAAATAGTCTGGCTTTAGGGTTTTTAATTCTCCAAATGTCTATTAAATGAAAAATTTACATAAATGTATTTAAACAACAGGACAGAGAGTTATTTGAACTAGGTGGCCATCTGTCTAGTGAAGGATCTAGAGCAATGTTAAAATCGCCTCCAAGTAATAACAGGAGATTAGGGTATTTGGATAACCAGAACAAAAAGGGTGTTTCAAGGCATCCAATAAGAAGTCTTTCTGAGACTTAGAAATTAAAACCATACACATTGGCAAGAAGAAGAAGTGTACCATCAATGTTGACAATCATTAACACATAGTGTCCTTCTGAGTCCATTTCAGAGTGCATAATGTTCTCATTAAATTTGTTCTTCAGAGTAATAACTCCTGACGATCTTTCTGATCCATTTGAGAACCATAGATCCTTGCCACACTGTTTTCCAAAAAGCAGTATCCTTAATAACAGAGTGTGATTCTAGAAAAACACAAACAAAGTCAGTATTCTGTTGATTTGCAAACAAAAACAAAGCTTTTCTCTTAACAGTGTCTCTTAAACCCCTGACATTGAGAAAACAAAGTGATATAGACAGTGTGGCTTTAACACAAAATGTAATCTTCTTTCAGAAAGGAGCAGTTTTTAGCTTTCCTCCAGATCAGGTCGCGAGCTGATCTTGTCACAAATTGAATAATAACCAGCCTTGGTTTCTTCTGAGTTTTGCTGTAGCGGCCCAGGGGATGAACTACATCAATGCTGTTTTTGAATCCTGCACTTGTTTCCCCGGCAACAGTGCAGCAGATGTCAAGTACTTTTCTGGTGATGTCTTCTTGCTTTTGCTCAGGGACACCTGAGAGCCTGAGATTCCATCTCCGATGGTATCGTTCAACTTCATTGACCTTCAGTTCTACTTGAGACAATCTGCTGATGTTGTTTTCACAAGTAGATTTAACTGTTTGGGTGACATTCTTCAAAGATTCTACTTCCAAGAACATGGTCTCGATGTTAACAGTATTCTTGCTGATCATAGCCTCCAGCCTCCAAACAGTTTGTGATACACCGTCATATTTACATTATTTGTACAGTACGAATGATTTGCTTTGGTACCTGGTCAAACTTCAGTTCTCTGTCTGCCTGGCTCCGTTTCTCCAACAGCGCACTCGCAGGCACCAGCTCCCCCCCTCGCTCAGTCACTTAGTGTCTGAGCTCGGATCATACCAATATAAGGGGGGGATTTACGCACAGTCGTAAATTCCCACATTGTGCACTATGTGCTTTGAATATTGTGTGTATTTTTTGTTTTATACAGTTGTCAGTCAGGCATCTAACTATGAAAAAATTACACTCCAAAAGACCCCGGGCTTCTGAAAAAACAATCCGGGGTTAAGCCCAGTAAGCCACCCCCCCCACCCCGCCACTGTGCTGCAGATGTTAGTAAATCTGACCCTAAATGTTCCTTCTTCTTTTAAAATTCAAACGTTGTAATGAAGGGATATTTTTAACAGGCTGTTCTCGTTTATATGACCTCTATAAAATAACAGGGTTAAACACATTGTGACGAAGTAAGATGTTTGTTTTGTAGTCCATCTTCAGCACAATGTAGTTTCAACAGGCGGACATCCGGTGTCACCTTATTACAGAGAGACGAGTGTAAGGCTGTTCAAATTGTCAGCACCGCTCCTCTCTTTTCCTGAGTCCTCAGCAAATCTCCTTCCCACGATGACGTTTTCCTCGAGCCACGGTAAAGAGTTTAGGAAAAGGAGATAGGCCCTAATTTTGAAATACCCCACGTGGTTACGTTGTGCAGCTGAGTCACGTGATCGCACAGCAACAAATCACAGCAGAGCCCGGTAAAGAGGGCGGAGCGAAGTGTGTGTGCAGGAGAGAGGAGTCGAGCAGAGAGAGCTGCTTTTTCATGAAACGGGAGTAAAGTAGTGAACTTACAGGAACATATACCACTACCAACGTTTGGATCGATATCTGCATCGATCTGCACACCCTTGTCTCCTGGATTGTAGCTCAGATCAGCGTGAACCACGTGGGTCTCTGCTCCCTGATCTGTTTCTTAAGACTTCCAGCTTCATCACGGAGTTTCTCTCGGTTTGTGGGCTCATCTAAAGGTAAGCACCGAGCTAACTTTAATGTGGGTTCAGTTTATGTTGATTTTAGCTCTGTTGAGAATAATAGATTGCTTGGTATACATTTGAGTTAGACAGACTGTAGAGTTTGTGATTGCTTGCAACATTATAATATGGCGGTTTTTAGGGGGTAAGAATAGATATAGAAAAATAGTCTTTGGATATGAACAAAAGTGTGGAGTGCAGGGTAGGAGAACAACCAACCCCCAGGACAGGAAGCCACAGGTACAGGCGTGGGGGAGGGCAATCAGCCTTTAGAATAGGACTTCAGATCTCCAGATGCATCCAGGGCTGGCCATTTTGACTAGAGACCGGTGTTTCAGCTTAACTGGCGTCGCATATTAACTGGCTTTAGTCGAACAGATGTGTGGCATCACAGCCCGGGGCGACATCACGGGCATCGGCAAAGAAAAAAAATGTTCGTACTCACGCTGCCCCGACATCATGCCAGCAGATTTTGGGAATAGCATAGGCACCGATTGGTTTCTACCGCCCATTTGCTGGGAGTAAGGGCACCCTCTGTTTGCGAGGTGCGCCTGCTGCTTGCAGCACAGGGGGGAGATGGCGGGGGATTCTCTGGCTGGCTGGAGCTGCGTCTAATGACCAACCCGCAAAATAAAATAAAAACAAACAAACACGAAAACACCAGAGATTATGATACGGACTTATTTCTTGTTTTGATATCCCATCTGGAAAAGAAGGTTCAGATGAGGCTGAATTATTTTTCATCAAAGCTTTATTACTAATGCGCATTGATCCCACTACATGCAGTCACAACAAACACCAAGTGGATCTAGAGAGTACTTGTCATACACACACCTTTATCCACAGGTTTCTGTAGGAGCGTACGTCGGCTGCCATAGCAGACCCACTACATCAGTTGTCCGGTTTTATACTTCCGGTTACTCAAAGCGAAAGCCAGCGTTCAGTCGTTGCTAACAACAAAATCAGTTACTTTGTGCTGTAATAAGTGACTTTACCTGTTCGAGGATGAGCTCGGGTTCAACGTGTGCTGTTGTCGGCTGCCACAATAATTCAGGGAAACTGAAAAACGCATTAGAAACATTTTGCCTAGAGCATCAACAACTTAGAAATGCCTGTCCGTGCCAAAAAGTGATTGCTCCTATTTAAACTGCTATAAGTAACTGTTGGGCTATAATATGTGAAACATATGTCAAATGCATCCCTCATGGATGACACAAAGTCATATTGAGCTCAAACAACATTCATGTAACAAGGTAGAAGGCGCAATCAGTTTTTGGCAGCGACTTTTATATAACCTTTATTTATGCAGTTAAAAAAAGTCATTAACATGAAAAATGTCTTTTGTAAGAGTAAGTTGGCCAAGAGGACAGCAGAAATGGCAGCAAATATTACAATAGTTCTGAAAAAATATTTTAAGTGGGGATAAATGAGCAGATTGGTTATAATGTAAGTACAATAACAGAGAGTTTTAAAGATACTTGAAAAAAACAGATAATTTTTTAATTTGTAATTTGTTTACAAAGGGACCAAAGTCTATTTACCAACATAGTTAAAGATATTACACATAAAAAAATACATGGAAACATTGGAACTCAGTTTTTGGCAGGCAATC